>NC_054555.1:2508334-2590834 GCF_017654505.1 Polyodon spathula | reverse complement strand
GAAAAATAGTCAACTTAACACTAGCATACCTTGCTCACATCACTTGCAGTGTTTAATCAGAAACTCATGGTGCTTCTAGCTTGCACTGGTAAAAAGAGAGGCTGCGATCCAATCATTCCTGCGTTGTATCAATTTGTTTCAGGTATTTCAATGTTAGTGTCTGGATATGCTCAGAAGCACAGGAATGATTCCAACATTTGGAATATTTGTGGTAATACAGAAGAACTGCCATCAAGCTTGGGCCGAAGGACCGATTGGTGAACATAATTCGACACCATTTTGTACTTTCAGTTCTGTCCCATATGATAGTTGTAATACACTCACAGCTCTTGTCTACCTATTACTCCCTCCGTCCGCCCCCCCCCCCCCCCCCCCCCCCCCGCTTTTTTTTTACTTCCTCGCGTACACTATCAGCCTGTTGGATTGCTTCTACGTGGTACATTAGTAGTAGTGCCTCGCCATAGCCCCCCTCTGTTGGAACGAGGACCCCACAACCATGCACCGGTCGACCCTACAGCAAAACGGGATCCCTAAACGGTCGCGCCTAACATGGAATACGCATGTCTGTGAACTCCCGTCGTGTACATAGGTGTGGCCTTTGTATCTTCCTGTGGTATCCATGCCTAAGCGCTTTCGGGCCGTCCGTTCTATGTACGTATTAGCTTATAAAGACTTACAGTGTGTTATAGTTGGTTAGAACACGCTACCGTGCCCCTCTTTACTCCCCCCCCCCCCTGTACACACTACAGGTCTGATTATGCCTGTTGTCTTGTCTCCGACCCTTGTTATCCGTGTTTAAAACGCGTACACTGTTGTGGTTCTGTTACAATGGTAGCCTGGGGGGCAGGGGGGCGACAGATGCTATGATGTCACCCCTTGCTCCTGGGTGTTGTCTCAGCTGGGAGTATTGTTTGCCTGGGAGTTTGCCAGCGGATTTCCCTTGAATGCTTACAGAAACTTGAGGGCAGCACATGTTGCCACCACATAGGACACCAAGGTACAGGATTCTCTGAAAGCCCTGCAGCAGGATCTGTCATCTGACCTTCAGATTGTCTGACGGGAGTTTGAGTCGCATATGCGCAAGAACAGCTCTAGCATTCGAATTGCACAGAATATGCGAGCAGATAGCTCATGCCCAGAGTCGTTGACCTTTCATTTGTTCCACTGTGTTAAACAACTTATAATGTAAAGGGCTTCTTAGCATGTCAGAATTCACAGACACTAAAAGGTAGACTCTAGAACCATGCCTGAACAATTCTCTGGAATGAAATGTAAGCAGGTGTAAAAAAAAAAGGTGCTCTTTAAGGACAGGCTGCAGAGTACGTACAGAGATCTATCAATATGAGGCAGCTGGGATTTCATGCTTGGAAAGTTTCCTGTAATTGCCTCAGCACCTTTGATAGACTTTTGGCTTTAATAACATAAATATTCTCCCACAGTGAACAAAACAGGGGAGAAGAGAGATTTCTAAGTATTATTATATCTCTCACATGTAACCAACTTCACTCCCGCGGCTAAGCGTACAAGCAGACATTCTTACAATTCAATCTTATTTGAAAGCCAAATTCATGCATTAAATATGCACCCTATCAACAGTTCTACATTTACTACTGATAAGCTATGCATTAAATGAGAAAATTATCTTGTTCCACAGCCTTTTTAGATTCTTATAGGAAAAATCAAGTGGGGGAAAAACAAGTTATTCTATGACAAACTGACAGTAGCTACACCTCACCACTTTTGAAGTAATTTATACAGAATGCTTTCTGAGGCCCAGGGATTGTACTGTAATCATTATTATTTTGTGTTTGATTGTTTTTCATAATAATAATGTAATAATACAAATAATACAATGTCCCTCATATTCTGTAACAGTAAAATATATTTTTATTCCCTGAGTCTCTGTACTACTAAATAAATGACTAGATGGTGCCAATAGCTCTATTGGAGTTCTGGAATTTCCATTGTGGATTATACCCAGCGTTCTCAGAGCTGTATCTCCCAAATGACATCCTAGCAGCCATGTCCTCCTATGGTGAGATGCACACCTGTATTTAATTAGAAAGCAGTGCCGTCTCTTTCTGTGTTGAGCCCTTTAGTGAGAATGTTTAAATTAAAAAGTCTAGCTGTGGTTCTCAGATGCTCTTTGAAAACCTTGACTTTTCATACCTCTCCTGTCCAAGCCCTTTCATTTGTATCCCTGCATATCTCTCTGTTTCATGGATTTTGCAGCTTGCAGCCTTCACCTTCCTACCAGCTTGCAGATTTTCTTTCTTCAGAGAAAGTGGTCTTGGCTTTGGGAGGGTGGGGGTTCATCCTGTGCTCTGAACCTCAATAGAGTCCCAGGGATCAAGGCTACCATGCCTGTGTACAAGCTTCTAGCTCTGCAAAGAGGTTGGGAGGAGGTTTCGCCCACCCCCAACCCCGCCCTCACCCTCCTCCAGAGCATTATTTCCAGCCTGATTTATGTCCTGTTTTTATCCTGGATTATATTTATAGAGCACACTCCAGATATTACTGATGACTTTCTGATCATTAAAATTGAGTTGTTTCTCCTTTAGATAGGGTTACACGAGTGAAAGTCATACAGCAAATAAAATGGGATTGATTGCATGCCAGGTCTCCGCTGTTTCTGTAAATCAGCTGTAGAAAGTTAAAAGATACACCCTTTCTCACATTGATTGACACTTGTATTTCCAATAGAACGTGTTCATTAAAATAGTCCGGGCAAGAGAGGCCCTGTATTTCAGCTGGAACACATTTCAAGGCAGGACGCGAACTCAAATCCCTCGTTACATGAACACAAAGAGGATGTTTGCAGAAGCGAGGTGTTTTTGTTTGTTTGTTTGTGTTTTGATGGTTTAAAAGGAAATGTGCCAGCATCCTTCAGAGCTGTGCATCTTGCATTGCAGACCTGTCAGCGCTGACAGAGAACCAAAGCCAGCTGCAGATGGAAAGTCAATCATACAGTCAATGGGGATGCATGGGTTCTGTGAAAACGCATACTAGAGTGAGGAGTCAGGGGATGCAAACTCCCCTCTGACCAGTTTGATATCTTTTGAACTCAAGAACTTATCACCTGCAGGCAATGTATAGTGCATGTGTATTTATTTATGAAAGACTCTAGGGTGTTTTTAGGTGTTGCTGTGGCTCTTACAACCCTCCTGCCCTTTACCAACATCCCTTGTGCATTGCTGAGATGAGCCTGTTGTTTTGCTGCAGTGAATGACATTTGAAATCAATAGCAATTAAGAATACAATGGTAAAGATAGCAGACACTGCCAAGCCCCGCTAGTACAATTGGTATCATACTCACACTCAGGAGTGCTGGTTCCTGTGCTCAGGCCGCGGTTGACTTTACACTGCTGACAGTGCGGTCATCTCAGAGTAACTAAGAAACTGGATAGAAAACATCTCTGTGCACTGCAACCAGTGTAGACTTAATTTCAAAGAACAAAATAAACATTGAAAAGCAATAAAGAGAAACACAGCATGCACAAATGGAAAGCTTCAGTTCTATTACACAAGCATACAAAAAGGCATAGCAAAAATGAAGGGCAAACTCCACCAACTAAACTTAACCCTAACACTAACCCTAACTCTAACTATTATACTTGTTATGCTGCAGATGTACAGTATTGTATTTAGTTTTGCTAATGCTGTGAAATAATATAGTGTGCAAGTTCTTAAACATTGGTACAGCACGATTGTTCATAATCACCTGTGATACATGCCTGTGCTTTACCACACATTATCTTTACTCCAAGGCATACTGTATACTTGGTAACACTTTATAATAAGTGTCAGCACTTGGGTTTTAGTTATGTATTAATAATGTATCATGTAAAATCATATCTATCTATCTATCTATCTATCTATCTATCTATCTATCTATCTATCTATCTATCTATCTATATATATATCTATATATATATATATATATATATATATATATATATATATATATATATATATATATATATATATATATATATATATATATATATATATAACCGAACTGCAAATGCTTAAAAATCTAAAATGTCCTTTGTGTAATCTTGGAGAAGCTTGTATGCTAAAGATACATCACGCCATGCCGCTGTGGAACTTTACATGTAGCATGCATGCAGCACCAGCTTTATGGCTAGATAATGTTTATTGAACTGATTCAACCAAATATCTGGTATTCATGGAGCCACCAGACTAATTGGACATAACAGTGCATGCCAAATCACTTTATATTAGGTTACAGCACTGGGCACATTCACAGGTGATCACAAAGAAAACGAGTTATCAGCTTTAATTAGCACATCACTAAAGTGACTGCAGCAGCTGATGTCCTAGGGGCCTGCAGTGAGATATTACATGACAAAGCCAATTGTTATTGAATGTGTTGTCTTCCTTCAAGAGCACGGCACCTAGAATGGCTTTAGAAAGCCAATGTTCATGCTACTAGTATTGAATGGTTCTTCCTTCAAGAGCACTAGACCTACAATGGCTTTAAAAAGCTAATGTTGATGTTATTACACCCTGGGTAAGGATTAGTAAGGCTCACCCATGTCTTTAGATGACACAGAGATTTCCTAGTTAAAGCTTTCACAGAAATTGCAATGGTACTGATAACAATGAAGTTAAGTTACCACCAACTGATTTCTGATAACCGTAAGTCAGAAAAACTTCTGATAAAGCCACTCAATTTGCAAATTTCTCCCCTGGGTTTAATATTTGCTGTATAGTATTGAAAGAATACAAATATTTGATCATTTGAGAGCAGCCAACAAATAAAACTACTATTTAAAAAAGCAATAAGGAAAATTAAAGTAAAAAAGAATGAATGAATCTATCAAAAAAAAAAATAACAACATTTTTTAATGATTGGATGTGTCCCATCCTCACCATAAAATCTCACCTGTCACTTGGTAAGTTCAGTCAAGAAGAAAACAAAGAAGAAGCATCCACAATGCATGCATTGTGCAAAGCGTCTAGACAGTTATGAACAATATTGCTGTGAGATTGGTGGGTATGTTGGTTGTCACCTTATGAGCTCAAAAGACATCTTGAGCATCCTGAATACCACTGTGCACATTTTTAGTATTGCTTCACAAAGCAGCCCCCCCCACCCACCCCCCTTATCGCATTTGTGTTCACTGTTTTGACAGGCATGTTGACGGTAAATTGTAAAAGTCCTCTATTTTTCAACAGGGCCCATTACTAATTCATTGTTTTCTATACTTCACGTCTAATATAAAGAGAGAGCCCTGCACTTTTGTATAGAACCATGCTTGAAGCTTTGAAAGACACTTTCCTTCACCCTTATAGCTGTGTTGATTTGCTCCTCCACTATCGTCATTACTGCATATCCACCTCCTAGTAATTAAATATGTGGTTACATAGTAACTGCGTAGTAATTACACATATTACATGTGCAATTACAGTGTAATTACAAAAGACACTAGAAACAGCCAACCTGTTTTATTTTGTAATTAAGCATGCGGTTGCTTTGTAATTACATCTTGGTATTATTACAAGGAATTACACTAACAATGCACAGCAAAGTGTTTCCCACATAATGCCCTGACTAGTGAACACTGTGTGGAAACAAATACTAAGAATACTGAGTGTCATGGGAATCTGCTTCAACAGTACAATGCTGGAATGAAAATCTTGGAATGCAAATACTTGCTCTACTTGTCACTGCGGTAATTATAATTAGCCTTTTAAAACTATTAAGAAAACTGCTTTGATTAACTTTTTCATTTCTATGCCTAGTAATTAATGTAATTAACATAATTTGCATTTATAATCATCATATGCTATTAATACCTGGCACTGTTCTTCTCAAACTTTATTGTTTCGTGGAATTACTTTTGTTTTCTATCTACCGTGTTAAGAAAACATAAAGCCTGCACAGAATTGATCAGATTTAAATAGTTTTGTGTTGAAGAAAATTACCAGTATGAGGAGTTTATTTAGCATGTACAAATTAGGTGATTTTTTTTATTGAAAGAGAATAAGCGAATGTAAAAGTCGACCTGACTAAAATTAAGATGTGGATTTCTATCAACAGAATCACATTAATTGACATTGAAATTCTTAAAGAGCAGCGTGTATCTTAACGAAACTCTTATATTATCTATATTACAAAACAAAAGAAAAAAAAACAATCTGTAATCCACCCTGTATTAATCTCTCTTGGTTTGGCTGACAAACACCTAGCAGACCTGGTGAGCAGACCTAGCTAGCATCTTGTTGTAATGGTCGACAGTCCTCCACCACTCCGAGTTCCCATAGAAACACGCAAAAGCCAGTAAATAAAGTGTGTGTTTTTTAAAAGAGCAGATCAACAGAAAACAACCAAAGAGGGGTTGGATGAAAAGTTGTGTAAGAACAATATCACCTAATGATGTATTTATTTTCTGTGATATTCCTTTGTTTTGTAAAATATTTTCTATAAAAATATTCCTAAATTGTTCTGCAGTTTTTCATGAGTTATTGTACAGTCACAGTGGAGAACCACAAAGCTGGTTTGAAATTCTAATTTAGTCAGTGGCTTAATGTTTGGCCTTATGGAAAATCATTTCACCTCATTACTGCAAAACTAGATTGATGCAGATCCACCACTGGCCATGTATGATACTGTGTTTAACTAGTTTCCAGAGCAAATAGATACTGTATATAAAATACATGTAAAAAGTGTGTCATCCATACATGGAAAGCAAGTGAAAATAAAAATAGGTGTATTTCCAGTTCTCTGATGTGAAAAGATACACCTCTGTACTTTTTAGATTCACACTCATACTTAGCTTCGGTTCCCATTGTATCACATCTTTAGTATCTATGTCCCCTTATGGGATCTGGGAGTTTACCACTTCTGAAAAAGTCACTTGATCCCACTTCTAATAATAATGTATTAACACCCCCTTGAGCATTCTGAATACAATAAAACAATAGATGATAGCAATTAGCAGGTTACATAAAAGTTCTTTTCATATATTGCTTTCCAATGTTACGGTTCATGTTGAAAACTTATTTTGATCAAAGTGATCACAAGGTTTATGTAATGCACAGTTATAACCCTGTTGTTGTTTGTGAGTGCTTGCAAAAGCACAGTACCAGGGTGAAGCAATCAGGGAATGTGAACAGCTTGATTAGAACTACAATTGAACAGCACTGCTGAATACAAGCGGTTTATACAGCATGTGCATTGTTCTGCCTGTTTCTCAGAACATGATCACAGTACCGCTCTCTCCATTCATCATGATGAATCAAGATGTTGTTGGAGGCGAGAAAGGAAGGAAGGTTGGTCAAATACGTGTATACATAAGGTTACCACATGACTCCATATACGCCTGGACAGTTTGGAACAGTTCAGGCTTTTCAACTCACATCACAATGCACTCTTGAGCAGTTGTAATCAGTAGTCTTGACTTAAATGTATTTTATTGAACTTGGTTGCAGGGTGTGTGAGTAACACAAGTTAAGACTCCTACACTAAAACATATTTTCCTATATTGATGTTGACTGATACACTTTATAAAATAGACAGTCTACCAAGCTGTATTAAGATATACATTAACGGAATCCATCTGACAAAAAGACATAATGTTTTGTATTATATTCAGCAGTAGGAGTCAGATTTTTAGTGGGGTCACATAAGTAGATATGGTCAAGTTAATTTAATCATATTGTTTCCAGATAACAGTCATAAAAGTTTGGGGGTGGGTTTGATGTGAAGGAAGGCTACCTCAAAACAAAAAATAGTAATATTAATAATAAATAACTCCTTTATTTCTTCATATGTCAGTGTGGTATCAGTACAGGCAATACTATTAACAAGCAAAGGGAGCACCAGCTTGTGCATTGATTTGAGAAAGAACTCTCACCTGACATTAAAGAACAAAGCCACAGGCCCAATTGATGACAGGTCAGGATTACAAGCTCACACATGAGAGCACAGACTGGACAATGCTACATAAGTTCCAAGAACAGGTTGCAAAAAAAAAAAAAAAAAAAAAAAAAAAAAACGAACGCAGACTCATGTACGACAGTGGGAGTCATAGATCAATCACACCGTATACAGTTGTACAAGACAAAATGTAGATATGAACATAAAGAGCTAAAGATACATAAATGGATATTCTGATACAGTTGCTAAATTGTTATTTGTCAAGTAAACCTTTCAGAAAGCTATGAATCTGTACTGTTTTGACACAAAACTGTACACATCACATTGAATACCTATTTCAAGCAGTTATGTTCCAGTATCACCTCTGATGGGATGTGAGTTGAATCGAAATGTGTCTAGCTGATTGAAGAATATATTTTACCCCCGATCTAATGGCCTTCTCACACTCTGGGCGTTAAGGGCTTGAAATACCAATGAGGAGTTTATCAATACCTTTCCCAACAGGATGATGAGCAAGACAAGGTTAATTCCAAACCTGATGGAGTACTAATCTTCTTGTCAGCAGTATATCTTTGATCAAATATTCAAGGAGTTTTGTGAATGAATTTTGGTGAATTTTTGTAGTGGACAGAGAGCATGAAAACAGAAAAAGCTACATTTCAGTATGTCTTGATCTATTAGGCGTTAACAGGGCAAAACAAAGTCCCCAAGCAATCATCTCATCTCATGTCTCTTAATTAAAGGTTTACAAATGTTTGCATGTTTCAATTTTAAAGGTACATTATATTATTTATTATTCAATATAGTCCAATATTTGAAATTATACTCAGTGCCCTAAGGAAAACACACAATGATGTGGATTTGAACATGATTTCAGCTTGCAACGTGTGTAGTTGAGGGACATTTTGAATACACCAACAAACAAGGGACAACTGTTACGCTGTTTCCAACAACTAATGCATTAGAAAGTAAGTTAATTTGGCTTATGCAAAGTATTGATAACTCTTTAAGCAATTATAGACACAAAGGCATAATAATTAATTCCCATATTGAGGGGCAGTCCTTTAAGAGCTATGTATTAATTCAAAACATAGTGGTTGCATCCTTCAGGGTGTTCTTGCACAATTAAATGTCTTCATATCCATATCCATGATTGTTTTCATCAAATTGATCAATTAGACTTGAGACCCTTTTTCTCTCCTGCAACTGAATATGAAGTAAATGTTAAAGATTAATTTTTAATTGACGTCTACAGCAATTCCGAATGTTTTGGTCTCTTTGAAGGCTGCATGGGTTCTGTCTTCCCCATTGTGTTGTAGTGGTAGTATACAATAGTGGTACAATTTCAGCTGTGAGTCTGTTGGTATAGGTCTCTCCAACTTTGCACACCTAGATTTGACAATATCTGACCATTCTTCTTTACAAAATTGTTCAAGCTCTGTCAAGTTCCTTGGGGAGAGTTGATGGACAGCAATCTTCAAGTCATGCCACAAATTTTTAATTGGATTTAGGTTGAGGCTCTGACTGGGCATGATCAGATACAAGATGTTGGGAAGTTTTCTCTTTTGAGCACAAAACACACACACACACACACACACACACACACACACACACACACACACACACACACACACACACACACACACTTGTGATCTGGTTTCTGAATATACAAGAAGGTCCAAGTACCAGAATTAATTACAAAAATGTGTATTTGTTACAAAAAGTACCCGACACATCTCCGCCTTTCTGTGGGACAATAGCAAGTTAAAATGAGCACAGCTCTTTACCAGAGAAGGCTCTTTATTCCAAAGCAAGCACACAATGAGAAACCTGTCTCTTCCACTTATTGATCCTGCTGATGAATCATGTTAACTACAGTTCTCAGTAGAATACAGATAGGATCATATAACTGATTGTTATGGTGACCTTATCCTTAGAACTGACAAAAAAATAAAGAATACATCTGCTAAGTGAAATCTATTATTCATGTCTGATTACCTTGCACATCCATATATTCACAGACATAAGGAATGCATTAAGCTAAATGCTTTGAGGAAATCTACTGTGCCTAGTCATGAAAACACTCCTATAACAAAGTATTAGGGTTGCTTCTCCCAAAAATCATACAGTAGATCCAAATGTGTATTTAAGTATAAGTTATAACAAGCATGTACAGTCTTGTTCCAGAAAAGCACATGGTTTTAACACATATGAACTCAAACTTACTTTGTTACATATTTTTTCACAAAACTTTGATCTATATGCTTCAATAATGAGCTGATCTACTCTCCTGCACCTTCCCTGCTGCCTCTCTTGATTTGTTGATTTAGACAAAACTGTATGCTTGTGTTTGCAAGAAAAGATCTGCACACACATGAGCAGTTTGCCCACATGCTCAAAGTGTTTACAGCATCTACGAGATGTTATTGAGCAGCGGGTAGGAGAAGGTCAACCTCACTGCAATCGATTGGGCCTCCCAGAGCAGAACATTTACAGCAGCTTTGTGGAGGCTATATCTGCCTTTGAGCTTTGCAAGCCCTGATAAACAAAGTTGACATGGGGTTTATCTTTATTAATGTACTGTAGCTACATCATCATTGGCATTATCAACCACAATGCCTTACTCTGATACTTAGTCTATTAAACATCTGCTGTGTGACACGTTAAGTAAATGTTTATAACATACAGCAAGTCCCCCTTTCTAGACTGAAAGTCAGGCTTCTAAAATCTAACCCAGTGTCCTTGACAACAGATGAATAAATAAGCTTTGACTGGCTGCTTACATTGATTAAGTGGAATGATAAAGAGGTATGTGCCACTCGCTAAAGGGCTGAGTGATGTCATTAATGAGTGAAAAAAAGGCAGGTTAACACAAGAGAAATAGATTGGTATGTATTCCTGGCTCTTCGGTTTAATATGTGGATGAATCTAAATGAATTCTAATAGGAAAAGCATATTAATAACAGGTTCTACTTAACTGTAGCTTTGCTTTATTATTATTATGTCTTTTTTTTAAATTCCAATAAGTAAACAGCGGGAACATTGTTTAAAAGAGAAACAGGCACTTTATTAAAATGGCCTTTCAGAAATGACAGACGGCCACCGGTTTATGTATCAGTAATCACATTTGTAAGGATCTGTGTGAAATAACAAAGCCACTTTATTGCAATTTGACCTGAAATCATGTGTCACTGTAATGTGCCTGCCTGTGAACCACCATTGTCATATTAGTTATTCGCTAACTTGACTTTTATGTTGATGACCTTAATAAATTCAATTACAAAGAGCGAGACCTTTTCTATTTTTCTTTTTTACATCCAAAGCGAATTGATTAACAGCAATCGAATTGATTAAATTAACAATCGTATGCCTTAAGTTGTTTGGAGAAGTTAAAAGCACCCTTTGGCCAAAGTTTTTAAAACTTAAAAGTTGTATTTGTGTTCAGCTGTTGAGTCCCCGCACACCTGCTTACGGTATTTACATGAAGAGTCTCTAATGACTGTGTATTTACATAGTAGTTACTTAGAAAATACATGTGTACTGACACAGAATTGTATTGTTGTGATGCATAGTTACACAATGTACTTAATGTGTAAATGTTTTTGAATGATAGATGTAAGGGTTAGGTGGGTTTGGGTTAGGGTTAGAGTTAAGGTTAGTGTTAAGGTAATATCATGTAAAATATTTTGAGTATATTAAGTATATTGTAACTATGCACAGTAACATTGTAATTTACATTCTAAGTTACTACTAATTAAATACACAGTAGTAAGAGATACGACATGTCAATTTGCAGCTATTAAATGGATTATAGGTAATAACCCATTTGATATAATAATCCCGACTCTCTTGAACTTCTATCTGCTATGCCCATCTCAAATGTGCGGTTTTGAAAGAATAGCAGTTTTTTGTTTTTTGTTTTTTTTTAATGAAGACTTTTAGTTTGCATGTCTTACTTAACATGCGTTTGTTTCAGTAATCTTATAGTTAGAAAAGATAGAACAGATGTTGGCAGTTATCCATACACAGATAACATGTGTGAAATGTTATTAACTGTTAAATGTGTACTTTTAGAAAAGCCAGTCATTTAAATGTGAATACCGTGAAAGTGGCTGTCATTTATGTGGACAGTGCACATTTATTTAAAACAAACTTCTAACATTTTTAAAGCATTTCTTTTTTTTTACCGTACTCTCACAGGAAGGTAGGTGAAAAAGCAACTGTTGATTTGGAAATTGCCTTTAAGAACATAACAAGAGCTGACGTTTAAATCAATCATGAAACTGAAATGCCACCTTGCTGTTTCAAACTTCTGTGTGGTACTTAGCGATTCAGATTGGAAATCTGTAAGTGACAAGAGATTGAACGCTCTCTTAACTTTTGAAACACATAAAGTTCTTTCCTTGTTTTCCAAATCAGTGATGTGAAAGAAATTCAAGTTATTGTTCAGCTGACATTATTAAACTAGAGCAATTAATGAGAATTAATGTGCTCAGCTGCTTACTGTATTATCCCTTAATCTTAATTTGTTTAAATCTGTGGAAATGGAACTGAAATGAGCCAGAGCAAAGGGAATTTAACTAGTCAAAACTACCCCTATGATAAATACGATAAATATATGATATGTATCTTTATCTTGAGAATACATCATGTTTCTGTAGACAATGGGAACTCATGCTGGGAACACTGCTGTAAAGTGTAATTGAAAGGGAATTGAGGTCTTGCTCTCTTCACTGTCTCTGCAATGGCGTTTCCCTTTGGGGGCAGGCTAAGATCAACTCTTGGCGATTTGGTTCCTCAAGAGCTCTTCTATCATGCCAGAGGGTGAGCTCCAGGCCAAAGAAAAACACACTTTGGATTCCTACACAGTGATTGCTCCAGTGTAGTGAAACACACATTAGTCATTGTCAAGATCAACCCTGGGGACAAAACAATGAAATGTCCTTTGTCTAGTTTATTTTATCTATCTACTGTATCTATTTGTAAATGGATGTCACCAAAAAAAAACAAGAGAAATCAATCTATAGTGTAAATACATTTCTTTTATCAGATAAATGAAGCAGATTCCTGTCAGCCTCACTTGTTTTTATGTTGTCAAGATTCATCCGATTTCAATGAAATATGTAGGGTGGTGTGAAACTGTCATTATTAATCTTGTGAGGGTAGTACAAGTGTAATTAGAAGCTGGCAGCACTGCGAAGATGCCTCTATTCTAGTGCAATATGTTTTACATTGAAAATGGCTGTGCAAATTAGATTAGTGTCAAAGTTTGTGTGGGGCAGTATTTATTGCTCTGTCCATAACAAGTGCAAAAATAAATGTGCTCTTTTTTTAGCAGTCATCATTTTGTCTTGCCAAAAATTACCAAGTGGAAAGCATTTTCGAAGGAGTCAGATTGTTTTTTTTCACAATATATACAAGTACACGGTTGTGTTAGGGTTAGGGTTATGGATAGATGGTGCAAGAAGATTTACACATTAAGCGCATTGTAACAATGCAGGTGCATGTGTATTTACTTAGTAACTACTGTGTGAATACACAGTACATAGATACACTTGAAGCAAAGTGATTAAAAACGAACTGACAGGTTTAGCTTGGTAGGCCTGCCTGAGCTACTTGAAATAAAAACTTTACATCTGGATGAAACTTTGCATGTCATAGTTACTGTATAATACCATATTTTTTTATTGGGAATAGCAGAAGTCAGAAGAGCCTGGACCAGCAATGGCTTGCAGTAGGGAGCACATGGCATGCTGCAGATTCCAGGCATATTTAAAAGCCACTTGCTGCTTCTTAAGACAATGCAATGGAAAATAAATATTGGTGCAGCATTTGTTTTGCTTCATGCTTAACTTGCATAAATAGACGCTTACATTAATACATACATCGACGTAATTATAAAAGCAAAATACATGTCAATTGTTTAATTTCCATTTAAATATATAGCTCCTGTCGGTTAAAACAATAGGACTCAGAAATGCTGGTCGGCACCCCTCAGACCCTCAAATTCGGATTAAGGGCATGACTGTCATTCAGTGCAGAATAGACTGCTCCTCACTTCATTCTCCCCCCATTCCCCTATACTTGAACTTGCAGATTAAGGCATTAGATGCATCATTTTGCTAGAGCTCAGGATATTAATGAGCTGGTGGAGAAATCTGGCATATCCTCCTAAAACCCCATCTTTGATTTAGAAGCCACCATATTCACATAAAAACCCAATTAAATAAATTTCATTTGACATTGAATATACCTGGAAGGGCTTAATGACATATTAACAAGATGAGAATGTTTGATCCTAATAGGGCCACATTGTAATACTTGTTTCCACATTTAATCAGATGTATCTGAGCAGTTCAGAGATAGAGAATACAGGCTTTTATGTAATGCTTAATGTTCAATGTGTACCCCTGATACAGTCACACACTGAAAGACATTGTTTTTGTTGTGCGTATAACTAATTACCATTTTACCCTTTACATATTAAACACACTTGGGTTGGAACAGATTAGTTTCTATAAAAACACAAAGAAGAAAGTGTTTTTATGAGTATAATGGAGCCATAGATTAAGAATAATTTTAAAAAAAAATGTTATTTTCAATAGAAAGCTTTTTAGAGTTCAGTGGCAGCATAGAAGAAAAGTGAGGTCAGCAAACTAGCCGTGTAATTGCATATTATCTGGTGCCTGTGAGCAAAATCAATTTAAAAAGTGACACTCTGGGCTTCCCCAGTGGAGCATTGCATTGGCTCTGGTGCTCTCATGGGTGAGAGAGGGAAAACTTCTGGATTGATTCTCCTCATCGTGCTACAGTGCACCCTGCTGACCAGGCGCCCAGTGTGCCTTTGCCGTCCAGAGGCTGGTACCTCACTGACATGCACTCTCGGGTGTAGAAGAGGAAGCTGGCTCAGTTGTGGGATGTGAGGATACCCACTGAACCTTCAGTTCTCCTGAGCTGTGCGTAGAATTGCTGTTGTGAGGGGGAAAAAATAATAATTGCACATTCCAAATTGAGGGGAAAATCGGGGTTTAAAATAATTGGGCACTTTAATAAAAGGACACTCGACCTTAAATATTTTCTGCATCATGAACCGCATGATCAGGTCTACATTTCCCCGGAAGCAAACTCTCTTATGCATTCATTCATCAGTGGCCATAAGGGGTAAGAGAAATTCAGTAAGAGATTCCCTGCAGCTACTAACACAGCAGCACTAATGGATCACAAGTTCAGATAGCAGTGACTGTAAATCCAACACATAAATGTCATCCAGAACTAACCGGCCCATTCCATCATGAAAGGAAATAGCAAATGGATGCAACTATTTGGAGATGCAACTAGTAAACACCATTAAGCAGGGCAATTACATTATACAGTAGCAGTGTTTGTAAAAGCCACAGGCTTGATGGAAAACATATGTATTTTCATGACCTGTTTGTTGAAGTTCAGTCTCATGCTAACAGTCAAAGATAACACTTTATATTAAGGTGCTGCTTATTAGTGTTTCATAAATGCTTATAAATATATAGTAGATGCTTAATAACTATGTTATAGAGTGTCAATAACACATTATATATGGTTTATAACCATGCACAAGCCATACAGAGATTTACAGTTATAAAGGGGGCAGCTTTTAGCCACCTATTCTACTTTGGGATGTTTAACCATGCAATAGTCACATACAGATTTATTAACACTCTATAACATAGTTATTAAGCATCTACTATATATTTATAAAGCAGATATAAGCAGCACCTTAATATAAATTGTTACCCAGTCAATAGATATGTAATAGGGGAATGTAACAATATGGAAATCCAAATATGTCAGTACTCTTTAAAAATAACAACAAAAAAAAAAAGTTTCATAGATGTGTTAAATATGTGTTGGAGCAGGAAACGGCATTCTGTATTAAACATGGCAGAGGCATGTTTACAAACAATGACTCCCTCTGTCTTCCATATTGTGTGGCGTTAATTTAAAAGAATAACAAAAATGACATATTTTTCTTCATTTCTGATATTGCAAGGTCATCAGAAAGATACATTTCATTTACAGTGACAAATGTGTTTTCTAACAGGTTTCTAAAGCCAGTCTATCCTCTCATTTGTATACATCTAAAATACTCATCTGCTGAAAATGCTGACTCAGCTAAGTAGGTCTCTGATCAGCTTTGATAAATTGCCTTGTCTTGCACATAATTTAAATAGGACTAAAGACCCAATGTTTTTTAATGAAACAGTGCTGCCAGGCTTCTGTTGTTGAGTATGTATTTTTAAGCATAATAACTTAACTTTATCACTACTTTTTATAATGCCTGTAATTGTGTATCTGGGCTCGACCTGATGTCTGTTTTAAGTGGGGGAAACATCATCTAACAATGACATGTCAAACGGCAGGTACTTGAATAATGTCAGACTTGAAATGTGCCTTGTTTTATGAGTTCTGAAAATGAATCCTTTAAAAAAAAACATTATTATTATTATTATTATTATTATTATTATTTATTATTATTATTATTATTATTATTATTATTATTATTATTATTATTATTAACATGCAATTAGATGAGTTACAGCAAGCTCATTTAAATTATTAAAAGTAGAATATTGTATGTGATCTCTAAAACATTTGATTTTAAAGGCACAATAATAATTAACTTCTGCTTGGGTAGGCAGTGCAACAGATGCCACCTACTTAGTCAGTAGCGCTCCAAGGATAAAGAAAGTTACACTCATCAAATTAAAACTATTTCCTTCTGCACACATGGCTGTTTATTTCATTTGTCAGATGTTACGTGAATTAGATATTCTTTAAATGCATTAGAAAGATTTATTCTAAACTCTGATTCCAGGACTGATCTCTGTAATATGCTCCACACCATCTGGATTTTTAAATGTTATTTTTGGGGAACAGACACGAATCTGTCTGCAGCAAGACAAGTAAAAGACCCGAATAATAAAACCAGCAAGCTGTTTTAATAGAAATTTTAAATAATAGATTTCTATTCAAACCTCAAACCAGAAATCTGGTCCATGCAGTGGATATATTTGGAGGTGGATTTGATTTATAACACTGGTTTGTATCTGTACCTATGAAAAACAATAAAGAAATAAATAAAGCATTGAAATGTAAAATATTTTAGCACCATTGTATGTTTTCTTGGGAACATCTGAATGTGTTTTATCTATGAGCAGCTATAGAAGTGAATCTCCAAATGGAGTTGCTTGATTTGTGTTTCTTTTCAATATATTCTACTGTTATATAAACAGGATACTCCATGGATGTTCACGGAATGCTGTGGTTTTGTCACTCTTCAGCTATCCTCCTTTATGGAATAATTACAGTACAGTAAATGTTCCTGGTAAATCCTCTGTGTGCAGTATGTATGAATGTATGCATTCACAGCATGCCTGTACTATTCATTATTTATAGTAGTTAAATAGCCTGGTTTAATTTCATACATGCATTTTCATTAGCATATAACTTATGTGCATAATATTAAGCGATTAATAGCTTTTGATGAGAAGTGTTTTAATTTCACAAGACTAATTAATTTACAGGGTTGTACGTACTGTTTCTGCATCAGAATTTTTTTTTTTCACTTGCTTCATGCTGGGACAAACAATAAAAGAAGGAGAAGATCAAAATAATTTTCAATTAGATGAAATTAATGTCTTACACAGACTTTGCGTATGCTGCAGCAGATAACAATAAGCAAGTCATATCATCCCTGGTCATTATGAATGCCAACTTGTATGAAGGTCTTATGGTATTTATCAGTGATACAATTGGAGACAACAGTAAATGCATGCTCTCTGTTGATAATAGTGCATGACATTTTCTTTCCCTGTCTGCAGACTCCCTATTGACACTCATTACAGAGATGCAGCCCTGAAGGATGCAAGCATGAAGCACCAAAAATTGGCATGGATTCTGTTCCAGCATTACTGATAACAAAATGTATTGGAAAAGTCAGCTGGCACAGAGCCTGCTAGTAATAATCGCACTACACAATTGTCACACTTCAAGGATAGGCAGTATGATGGATCAGATCAAATCCAAAGCACAGTGATGGTTTGAACCATATGAAGTGGCAGTAGGCTGACAGAAAACATTACCCTTGAACATGGTGCTGTGTCACTTTATTTGCAGAGATACAACACCCATAGCATTAATATTGATCAAAGCTTCTAGCTCTCAGAACGTGATGCATCTTAAGCCTAAGTATTCAGCAATTGATTTGAAACGAGCTCCCAAGCAGAATGCAAAGGAGTGGTTTAATAAGACAATTCAAGCAAACCTATACAGAATTGCTAGAATTTGGACATGAGCTATACATATAGGTGACATATCTATATCATCAAGGATTATCATCAGAGGCATACAGTATAAGCCACTAAAAAACTTCTAACCTTTCACCATGGGCAGTAGATCTTTATCAATAATTCGTATGGCTGACACAACATGTAAATCAATACATGTGATTACAGCATCAGAATAGTCTTTAATCCCAGCTGAGCAGTATTCTCTCTCCCATATGACTCCCACTTCTATTCTCCTTCACGAATCATCTTCTCACCAAAAAATGGGCACATTTGTAACACAAAGCACATTCAAACAGCAGAATAAAGCCATTGTGACTGAGTGCATCTTTAATCACCTCTTCTGAATCTTTGATAAATACCTGTTCGTAGGCTAGTAGGCACATACTGACCCAGATGGATGGGATTATAATGGTTCTGTTTGGCATCATTCAGATGATTAAATTGCTTTATTCATTGTCAAAAGCCAGTCACTTTTGTTTTACCCAGAGGGGTATAGCAAGAGCAGTAACCCTGTTGCATTAATGGTGAGAGCTTAATAAATAGGATGTCTTGGATACAGCAGATAAGATTACAAGATAATCTCTGCAGCGTTGTACACCCATCCATCTGTTTGAATTACGAATTAAAAGATCACCGCAGGTAGCATGCTGCTACTTATAGCTTTCACATCTTTGCTAACAGAAAATCAACACTTTCTCTCCTGGCTTCTGAGTTGTTTTTTTTTTTTAATTTGTTTCTGCCATGCAGGATTCCTCAAACACCACTTCTAAAGAGAGGCATCTGGAACTGTGCAGTGGCGGGTCTTTTTGTTTGTTTGTTTTTAAGCCACTGTCAAGAGAAAAAAGGAAGTAAATTGATTAATAAATACTGGAAATTATTAGATTACATTTGCTAAGAAATCAGTAACCAATCATGTACTGTAAATAATCTGACAATCGCGATGATGCTTTGTGTCACATTGCGTATTGCCTTGAACGTGAACACTCAAAAGGTACAGCACACATTCACAGCCTCTCATGGCATATGTGATTTGTATTAGCTAACATTATTCTAGTATTCTAGTGAATGCTTGGGGGTTAAGACGTTGTTTATCCCAGGTAATGTTACTTCAGTTGGCACTATGCTCAAACATGTTAGAACCTTTGTCGCAGTTTCTGGATGAACAGGATCTCCGACACAACCACAGGATGTCACATCGTCAGGGTTTCCATCTGGGGATGGAGAAAACTGTATTCTGTCTAGTTGCATTTTTTTCTTCAGATTTGCTTGAAGCAAATTCACAAGGCGATAATTCATTTGTGACAGAGTATCGGGTAGAATATACTGCAGCACATTCCTGGAGTGGCTTGCAGAACATCACACCCAGTAGATGCAAGGCTCTGTGTTGCAGTTAACATTTTATTTTGTGGGGCATCGATAAGTATCTCATTGATGTGTAATTACACATTTATTAAAGTTTTGGTACATGTTAATAAACACTCAATATGCAGAAGGGAAACGTAACCATATGACAATGGCAAGATAACTTTATGTGTTTTACAGACAGTAGAGTCTTTGTGTGTCTTTTCTTGGACAGGAAACTATTAATAAACATACCAAGCATACACATGGAACATGAGTACAGCATTGCAATGCCATATACTGTATGACAATGTGTACACAACCATTGCATATATTAACTGTTGACTGTTTTCTTTTTTTAACATGAAACTAAACTTGGGAAATTTCAATCAATTAAAAATGTATTTATGCCACGCAAATAAAGTGTAACTCTATTTTCCTTATATTAAAAAAAAATAATAACTGCTAAGTCCTGGTATAGAAATAAATGGTAAACACGCAGCACATACTGTAATTGTGGAAGACTGCTTACATTTGGAACACACACTGCACTGGGAATAGAGTGTAAACATAGGTAGAGTATATTGGCAAACTATTAATGTAACGAAAATGAAAGGCTTAAACCGCAAGGCTTAGAAAGCCTTTTATAAATGAACACTGTGCATGTTTCTTAAGCATGTCTTAAAAATAATTGTTTAAGAATTTGTATTCATGCTTGCTGTTGAAATAGAACAAGGGCTTTGCTAATAAACCTGGCTTTAAAATAACGCTGCTGCCTCTCAAACTGTAAACAAATTCAAGAGTTTCTTAATGAGCATGATTTATTACTGGAGCCACTGTAATTAGTGACTGCTATTGATAAGTACCCTACAGGTCATGCAAACAACCTGAATATTCAGAAGGGAGAAGTGAGTCTATGTTTGCCTCAGACAACATGCAGTTTCTTTTTTATTTCAACACATAAACCAGAATGCAGTGTGATTAACCTGTAATTGCTCTTTGGATTAAGTACCCCTGACTGGAACGGCCCCAGGCGATTAGAAACCATAGTATTAGTAAAATGATAACCCTGTGGTTGTTTTTGCAGTCTCTGAGCTGTACAGTGTGCATCTGAATCTATTAGCTCTTCTTAATATGGCTGTGCAGACTAATAACTGAAGCAATCATGGCAACAGCATGTCTTTCCAAGTTGTCAGTAAGTGGAAATGCTTTATTTTGTGTGGCATACACATATAAAAACTCAGTATTTAAGGACCTCGCAATACCATAACAGCTCGCCCAAAAGGCAATCGTGGTTTTTATTAGCTTCAAACTGCACATTGTGTTGTTATTTATCAAACTACATAACAAGATATATTGCTAGATTTCACTAATTACTTTGCAAATTAAAAACTCACAAAGCTCCACCCGAAAGATAATACAAATATAATGACAGTAATCTTGCAGTTATTAAAAATGTGGTTGCCAAAGCTACCTTGAAGTACAATCCTTATCTTATCTTGCCTTTTCTTATTGACTTAATTAATATTTAATACCCCACAAAATCCATAGTTTATTAAGAATATCACAATTATTATTGGCACTTTTTGTGTGTGTGTTTGTGTGTACATTTAAAGTCATACAAAAACTGTGTATCAAGACATGTTTAAGGATGAGAAACATTGGAATTGAAATGGTAATCACTCAAATTACTATTAGTTTAGTTACCAAGCAAGAAAACTAGACAGAACACTGTTGGAAGCTTGCTAATCTACATAATATTCAGTAAAACAGTTTGTCATCTTTATAACATATCCCACAGTGTATAATGGATGGAATTTAAATTATAGATTTGAATTGCAAATTCTAAGATCAATTACATTTTGGCCTGAAGCACCCCCACCCCCCCCCACTACCACAACCACAACCACAACCACAACCAACACAACCACAACCACAACCACAACCGCCATTAATGACATATTAAAGGCTTTTATTTTCAAGTTTTACAATGACAGTTTTATCTATATATTATTTATCAGTATTTCAGGAGGCTAGTCTAAAATATTTTCCAGGAGTTTTGTAGCCAGCATTTAAGAGTTAGCTGGCCAGTTGTTCTGAATTCACACATACAGGTAATCATGCTCTGCCCCATGGTTCTGGTTGAACCACTCCCTTCAATTTCACAGTGGAACAGAGTAGATGCAGAATTCTTAGTTATTAAAAAAAAAAAAACAGAAAAAAAAACAAACAACTGAAGCCACAGTTGCTGCTGTGCTCCTCGTTTGCGGAACTCCATTCAGGTGGAAATCAGGCAGGTTGAAACACTGGATTATTTTAAGTCTAAATTGAAAACGTACTTTGTTTAATGTGATTTTATATAATTACTTGTAGCTGGAGTGTATTGTGCATATGAGCTCTCTTGTTTTGTTTGTATCTTTGTGCATGCTCTGGGATGCCATGCTAGCGTGAGGGGCACAAAACATTTATATTGCATTGTATATGGTAAAAATAATAAATAAAAAACGTGATTATAAAATAAAAGTTGTTGCGCAGAGGGTAGCATTCGTTTATTCTAAACCCTGGTTTAAAAAATAAAAAAAATGTAACACTCCAGAGGGTTGTATTTCTTAACAGGAAGGACAAAACTAGGTAACCATAGCAATGAACAAAATAAAATTAAAAAAACAAAAAAACAATACAGATCATGTCAAGGCTGGGACAGGTGTTTACTGTAATTGTCTGGGTTGTTTTTTTGTTTAGTTTTTTTTATGATGTACATGCTTTCAGCACACTGTGTTGTTATTTATCAAACACGTTGCTCGGTTCATGGTGATAATTCAAATCTCCAACTCCCTTAACATAGACGGTGCACATAATAACTGAAGCACACATTCAAATACCAACCAATGCAGTCAAACCCAAAGCACAGATCCAATACTCTCTTAATATTAACCTGATTCTTACAAGCATGGGAACTTCATCTTTCTATTCTAAATATTATTTCGTTTTCAGTGTACTATATTTTGTCTTGGTTTTTGCTATGTTTTACACCTTAACTTTTTAAGCTGTTTGCAGTCTGCCTGAAATGATGAAATGGTAATACTTTACTTTAAGTGCCTCCAACTACACTGTAGTTATACTGTAATTGCAAATGTAATTACATATCTATTAAACTATGAGTCCCCAATTCCATGTGTAAATACATTATAATAACAACAGACTAGCAACTATCAACAACACAGTCTGTGTTAATACAATGTGGTTCCATTGTACCAGGCGCTTACTGTAGAGTCTTCCACTTTTTCATTTTTATTTTGTAATTGGCTGTCATCTTTCTTGCAGACAGCTATGTTGCCCTTTCTGTTTGATGTTTCCTGGTTCGTCAAGAAATCCTATTCTAATGCATTTATGTTGACTCCTCTTGCTTCTATTAGACTATGACTAAAAGTTTGAACCTTTAGTCAAGTCAATAGAAGTTTGGTGTGGCTATTTATCAGCACCAGAAGACGTTCTAGCACCATGATATGGATGGATGCATTATTTGTTCATTACTTATAAATCCTATTCACTACGGCAAAACTTGATATGCGCCTCTGTGTTAAAGCTGTTACTCATAGGAAGGGTTTGATAACAAATATCCAGGGTTCCCATATATAAATTCATTGCAATCATCTATTAGGAATGCTGGATCGCCAACTGCCATAGCAGTGCCCTTTATCTGAGGATTTGTAAGTGGGTTTGTGTGTATGCTTGTGTCGGAGCATGACCTAAACCTAGCAGATGTAACTAAACAAGTGGGCTGGCTCAAAGCTGATACCAATCCTGCCAAGACAGACCATGATGAATATTTAATTGATCCAAGAGGCTGGATGCCAACATGCTGTCTCTACCCATAGCCAAGGACTAGTACTGGAGGCTAGTCTACATGAGCAGAGGGACAGGATGGCATTGTCAACAACAATAACCCTGAGTGTCACGGCTCCTGCTGTAAACAGCCAGCACTTTCCACGCTTCAGTCATCATTGTGGTTGAGTGTTTGTATTAAGATTTACCTGATAGCATGCTTACCAGATCTAGCATGTTCTGAGTTCCACCATACAGTTCATTATATATTGTTATATGCAGCAGAGCTCTATTTAGATTTTCCATGCAACCAGGTAGATGTATGCCCACAGCGTTTGGAAACTGGACAATACAATAGTGCTAATTGAATTGTGGCTTAAATATCTTGATAAATCTGCCCCCTTCTGCCTCATATTTAAGTAGAGAGGATGATTTTAAAGCTTATTGGTTTATTTATAAATAAGTGCGGGTGGAAGCAATGTAAAGAAGTACAATACAGATATATTGTTCCTGCTGGTGCTCATAGTACTCTTGCTGCTTATGATTGGGTATGATATCTGTAGGAATCGCTTAGTGTTGAAAATACTGTCTGCAGTGTTGCATCAGTATTTCTTTGTTCATACAGAGTTCAGATTTGGACTCGTGCCAAGTATATTAACAGTGTCCCTGTGTGAGTAAAAATTATATTTAAAATCAATCAGTTCTGCCCGGCATATAAAGACGGGTATATATATATATATATAATATCCCATATATATTTATATATATATATATATAGTTCTATCTAGATAGAGGGTTGTAATTATGTTCATTAAACATTCAAAACTCCTAAATTCTGTTATAGCTCTCGCCCCTGATATTTTGTAGGAAGATGCAAAACAAGATGTTTCTAGCAATAGAAAAATAAAGTGAATAATGGGTAATTAAAGTCCTGCTTGAAAAACACCTTCAGCTACAAAAAACTATAAACAAAAACTCCACAAAGCTGCTGTAAATGTTCTGCTCTGGGAGGCCCAATCGATTGTAGTGAAGTTGACCTTCTCCTACCCGCTGCTCAATAACATCTCGTAGAAGCTGTAAACACTTTGTTCCACTTGCAGGAAGTCTATTGGCCTTGATAGTAGATATTGCACAAGCTGAGGTACACAAGCCTGTGGTAGTTTAAGTGAGCATGTGGGCAAAATGCTCATGTGTGTGCATATCTTTTCTTGCAAACACAAGCATACAGTCTTGTCTAAATCAACAAATCAATGATGCGAGAGGAAGCAGGGCAGGTGCAGGAGAGTTGCAGTAAGATATTATTACAATAAGAGTTAAGTGATTGCATCTGTGCAAACTCGACTACCACAAAATACTACAAGTCTACAAAATAAATCTGTAATACACAGCTTTATATACAATATATGGATTTGTTTGCATGCTGTAGGATAATACTATAAAACTTGAAAGACAAATCTGAACAGTAGATTAAAAGATAAAACCTCTTAGAAACAAAGGTTTTGGCTAGTGCCTTCGTTACAATGATTAACTTGCACAAGCCGAAAGTTTGTTTGCTTGAAATATTTTGTTATCCATGTAACCTTAATGACTGGATTGTGCCCCCACCCCTGTTCACGGAGCTCCTTAATTGTACAATCATTGTATTATAGAAATGTTCAGCAATCTGTAATAAAAACATTCTTGTCCTTCCTCTATTCATCACACAGGTGGATGCAGTGAATTGGCCTCTCATGGTCAGCAGGGTCATACTTCACAAATCCACCTAATGTAGAATCCGTAGTGATTTAATACCTAGACAAAGCAGGGAAGCTGCAAAACACTATGACTTCACTTTGTATAATGGAGAAGAAAGGAAAAGGCTGTGTGACACAGGCCTAGGGTCTTTGAAGGGGTTACATAAAGTAGGTATTTGACCTTTGAGAATCAACAGCTCTACATAGCAAAGCTCTCCTGCAGCTACAGTACCCGTGTGCCAGTTCATCATGTCAGTTCTGACACCAATTGAATTAAACCAACATGATTTGGGGGGGTTGTTTTTCCTATTGTTATTGATATAAGAGAATCATTGTATGCAAGCATGCGAAGTGCAATCAATTACAAGTTGAGGAGTGCCTGACCATGCAGCACAGCTTACCAATGCTATTAAAATGGCAGGCAGCTGTTTTGTTGCATTTAAAGCTTGACTGATTGATTGATTGCCGTTATTTGATACCAGCTGGCCTTTTTACCTAGTGAGTTTTTTTTTTTTTTTTTTTTGTAGCGCCAAGTGTCTGCTCTAAAATGATATTACTGACTCTTTCTCTAAAGTGAGACCTTGAAATGAGAAAAAAATGCTGGATCTAATAAGCAAATGGATTCGATTTTGTTCAAAGATGACTGCACCGTACACAAGTTGTTTTTAAATGTCCTCATTTTCGTTACGATATGGATTTTTCAGTGAAGGTTACGGTAGGGCCTACCTAGAAAACTAACTTGCCACTGCAAAAAAAAATAAAAAAACAATGGGGTTTGTAAAGAATGCAGAGCTATTGGTAGGGTTTGGTAGCAAATACAGTTCAGCCGAAATGCATCAAAAATGATGTTATGTTTAAACATTTAAACAGTGTCTTACACATACATAATAACTGGTGAGAATGTTTTTTCCAATGGGCTTATCCAGTTGATTTTTCCCATAAAAACCAGCTGGGAAACACGCATTCATTAACACCAACAACAGAGCGCGACTCCTAGCGTGAGCTGCCAAACTGAAAAAAATTCCAACACTGCATCACATAGTTGCTGTCTTCTCTTGCTCGCTTCTCAGATGGGGGAAGAATAAAAGAACGGGCAAAAGAAAACTAGTCACCAGAGCTTATAAAAAATACTGCATGGGGCAGTGTGTGATAAATGAAAATTGAATGCCCAGCCTTGAGGTGGAATGCTTGGATAAATGTACTGTAGCATCCCAGCCCTTGGCTGGGCATTCAATTCTCATTTATCACATGCTACCCCATGCATTTTTCTCTATTCAATGATCACAAAAACACTGAAGCTGTTTTTTAGTCTAGTCTTGTTAAGCTTCGTATTTTACTATTTAATCAGCTTTTAGGTTTTAGTAAATTCGTTTTTTATTGGTTTGTTTGTCTTTAAGAACTGACTCTTCGGCAATAGCTCTTTGTTGACATGTTGCATGAAGTGCCTCTAATTACTGTGTATTTACATAGTAGTTACATGGTAAGTACAATGGTATTATGCATTGTGACAATGTACTCAATATGTTATTTTGTTTTAAATTTTATACAGTAACTCTAAACCTAACCCTAACCCTAACTCTAAACCTAACCCAATCCCTTTTCTCATGCAATTGTTCAGGTACAGATGCAGTGCAAAAAGTGTTGATTTTAGTATAAAACACAATGAGTGATAAACCAGTTTGCTGGCGGTGACTTTGGCATAAGCAGAGTTGCTACATTAACAGGTTTAAAATGATTGGAGAGATAAAGCATGTGCAGACATGTATGGGAAAGGAACATATGGTAAACAGTTAACCACAGTAACCTTGAAAAAAAAAGAAGGTAGTTAGTGGTTGCACTTGAATGGAGTAACAGCTGAATAACTAATTTCTATTGATAATTAGTGAGATAACAAAACAATTTGTAGTCTGTTTTGATCATACTATATATAAATAAAAGGCATAGAAGCATATACAGACAGAGAAGCCTCCACTGCCTCCAGGATCATTGTGGACCATTGGTGTATCAGTCTGAGGGCTGTCCCCAGGGGTTCAGGTAATCTGATCAATCGCCTATCTCTGTTAATACTAGTGGCAAATAATATATCTGCACAATAGCTTTCAATGTAAAATGTAATGCAGGTATTTGGAACTAATAAATGTTCAAATTTGAAACATGGTCTGGTCTCATCCTTGTGCTCAACAAAGTAGTTAATGCCTTGTGTGCCTTAATTCATATACCTTACACGTCTTGAACCCTTTTTTGATTGAACTTCTTCCCTGATCCCCAAAGTGCACAACATAAAATCAATCTATCACACAGCTACCAATACCTATCCTGTTTTTGTTTTGTTTTTTTAGTAGCAGAAAAACTACACTCATAAAAAATAGATAACAGAAGAAAAGGTCAAAATCAATGCTTCACCTAAACAGAAAACAGCAATGCAACGGCTGGTAATCAAACCCTAAGTTAGACAGTCATACAATTAAACTGAGTAATCTAGTAGGATTCAAAATTTAAACCAAGCATATAATACTGTATTAGTTATTCCACTCCACACAACAGGTTGATTTCGTATCAATGTGCGTCTGTTCCAAGGCCCTGGTCCTACTACTGCAGGTGATTGTGTATATTCAAGTGATAAAGAACTCTGAGCCACGGCAGCTTAACCTAGATGACCTTAAGAAATCATATTTTCTTCTGGGTTATAAGAAAAAAAATGAATAATTATTTTATAAAAAAAAGCACACAGCAGTCACTGTACTGTATCTTATTTTCTACCTCGGCAATCCACAGCCTCAATGTTTAAACTTGATTAGTCTCTTCCTCCTGAATAAGGGGTAGTTATTAAGGACCTGTATTCTTGTATTAGACATGTGTTTAAAATGCAACAGCGTTCACAGCCCCAAATCACTAAAGAGCAAATCAACACAGAGAGGCAATTGCATTCATTGTGCTTTGCTGAAGCTCTGGCGTTATTACTCAGAATTATTACTGACTATTCCAACTGTATTCCCTGTGCATAAAGCTGTGTGGAAAGGGGGGGGGGGGTGTCAAAGTAATGACAAACGAGAGTCTGAAAAAGACAGGGAGTCCTTGTCTGGTTTAATTAATGCTTCAGTTTATAAAACAGACACCAGCTCATTACGGAACACTGTTGATTTTTCACTTCAAAACTGATAATATCTTTCCTACAGGGTTTCACACAAACTATTTTAAAATTTAAGAAAATGTCAGAATATTATGTGTGGACATTGAGAATCACAAAAAAGTGTGCAGCTCTGTGCTAAAATATGTTTCTTTGAAAACGTTGTTGTCACCTTCCCACTGTGTGCATCTTGTCTCCCATCCCCACATGGGTGATT
Source organism: Polyodon spathula (assembly GCF_017654505.1). Lineage (NCBI taxonomy): Eukaryota > Metazoa > Chordata > Actinopteri > Acipenseriformes > Polyodontidae > Polyodon > Polyodon spathula. The sequence goes on along the minus strand of NC_054555.1, from coordinate 2,562,360 downwards.
CTGTGACCACACCTTATTATCATTAAAAATAGATTTAACTATTGCCCTCACATCCTTATATCCTTATATAGTATATATATATATATATATATATATATATATATATATATATATATTATATATATATATATATATATATATACACATACACACATATACATACATACACACATACACACATGCACACACATACACATTTATAAACTTTATGGTGGTCAAATTAAGATTGCCCCTTTTTACATAATTAAAAATGATCTTGCAGACTGACTGACTGTGTACTGCAACAGCAGCACCGCTCCATGCAATATTAATGTGGTGTCAAACAAAAAAAAACATCAGGTCTGTCCAGCAGCATAGAAAATAAAATGCATGAAATCTTTTCAGGGTGACAATCTTTTCATATATGACTGCTAATTAGTCAAAGTTCTTCCCTTTCAAATGAGCCACTGTAGATCACGCTAGGACTTGTAGAACCAGAGAAATTATGTTTCAAAAGGGGAATGTCAGTGAAACTGCAGTGAACACAGCTGACAGTGACACTCATGTGTGGGGAACCGGGTGAAATTAAAAAAAGCACTCAGATTTTTTTTCCTGGATTTAATGTAAATCAAGTTTTTTTTTTTTTTTCCTAGATTTAACACAAAAAGTCCAGATTTAGCTAAATACATAAATGTTTTGTTATGTAAATTTTTTTGGGGGGGGGGCATTGTATGCAGAGGAGGCAGGGAAGTGTAATTAATTACTGGATAGCCAGTTATAATAACTGTACAGTAGCAGCTAACAGTTTTGTATTATATGTGGTACTGAAGCCTATGCAGCACTGATACACTTCCCCACTGAAACATCACCGATCTCACCCTTTAGCGGAGCTTATGTAAAACCTCCACAGGGAATATAACACGCACTCCAAGGATCCAATGTCTGTCTCTGGTTTTCAGCTTTTCTTCAAAGACTAGTACCCAGAGTTGAGATTTTAACCAACACGACCTGTTACTGTATTATTTAAAAGTCATGTAAATGTGCATGTCCTGTAAGTTGAATGGCTCCAAGGCTAATTTTACTTTTCCAAGCCAGTGACTCTTTCAGGTCTTTTGCAGCCTTTGTCCCTGTGGCACTTTTAACCTCCAGGGCATAACAGTGCGGGATAATTACTGTACCGGAAATAGATTCAACCATTTAAAATGACTCTGTCTCTTAAAGTGGTCACGAGGACAGACATGTAATCAACATCTGAGTCAATGATCCGTCAGAAACGTGATTTTCCTATTTAGCTTAAGAATCGAAAGCAAAGCAAACAAGGCTCCTTTGGGAAACTAATAATTAATTAATTAATTAATTAATTAATTAATTAATTAATTAATTAATTAATTAATTAATTGATTGATTGATTAATTGATTCATTGATTAATTAATTAAAAACTAAAAAACCTGTGTCTCAGACTTTCAATCTTGCCAGTCGTCTGAAGGGATCAGCACAGTAATATATTGTTCAGGCTCGACTCTCATATACTGTTGAATCATTTGACTAAAGTTGAATTGAATTCCAGCTGCAGAGGAAATATGTATTTTGTGTATAACTAAGTACAGCAGTTATATTGGCTGCTGGACGAGCTCTGATGCTGACATTGTATTCGTATTTCTTTGTTTAATAAGAAAGGTGAGAAAGACAGTAAGTAGTAAATGAGGTGCTTACGAAGGTCCTGGAATGTAAAAGGCAGGTTCACTCATTTTAAGATGCTGCTGTTATTAAGCTCATTGGTGTTTACAGCTTTTTAAAAGGTATGTGAACATCTACAGAGAACAACCTTGTCCAAACAAAATCAAGAGGACACTGAGACACACTTACAGTCGAAATGTTTGGCATTGAATTTTACTAACTACCGTTTAGAATTTCTAAAGTAACCACTGCTCAGTGTTTTCTACTTTACCAGATGATATAAAGTAAATCACTGCAACGCTTTTGTTAGTTTGCCCTGGCCATCTATCTGAATGTTTCTCTAAATTGGAAACACCTGGGCTGTATTTGTATATTCATTTACAGTCTTTTCTTCTGAACGATTTGAGCTACAGTAGGACTTATTGAACTGCCTTTGCTGTATGGTGTGATCAGAATACCATGGTTACCAGAGCAACCAAAGCGCCAGTCTGTTTCACTGCAGAGAAACACACTTGCTTCCTTTTGAAAACTTCTCTATATATATATATATATATAATATATAGATATATATATATATATATATAGATAATAGTATCTAGGGATAGATAGATAGGATTAGCTAGATGATAGTGATAGAATAGATAGATAGATATATCGATATATATATATATATATATATATATAGATAGATAGATATATAATTTATGAGCCTTTTTTCTTAATTAGTCATTCTTATCTATAAGAAAGGCAAGAGAGATGAAAAGGTGTCATTCCATTATGCTACTCTGCAAAATGTCTAATGACAGCTTGTAAAATATATCTTTACTTTCCCCACCTCGCCCTAGAGGAGAGATAGATGTGTCTGACTTGAAACACAGTATTTCATTTTGACATTAATATTACAGAAGACAAAGATGAATAATGTATACGTAAATGTGATAGACAGGAATTCAGTTGCAGCGTTGTCTGAATTATTTATCACCAAAACTAAAACAAACACTTGGTATTCATAAAATATATAATCTTTCCAGCTGAGTGAGACTCTAAAGCTAAGTAAAGTGTTTATTTACATTCACTACAGCAGCATGGCTTTGAATCATACTGTACAGTATTGTCTTACTAATTATAACACATTTTAAAAAAGCATTTTAATAATAGCACCAGGAATATTACTGGTCATTGGTGCCACCATGTGTGTCAATTAAATAGGATATATCTTTTGATACAGACCACTCTGTCAATTCACATTTAGACCATCAACAGCTCTGGTGTAAAATGTTAAGAAACGCATGATGGAGACTGTGAACCTCAAACTATCCAGAGCCGTGCTTGATTTGGGTTGTCATATTTCTCACCTCATGAGTGGTTCATTAAGAATGAGTAAATCTGTTGCAGCGTGATGCGCTTTGAAGACACTACAGGACTGTATTATGAAATGTTGATGTAGTGTGTGACAGTGTTATTGCATAACTGTCATATAAAATAATTCATACTGCATGCAATCGAAACTGAATCAAACAAAATGCATGCACTTATTTTTTTTTTGGCTAATATCTTCTTAAAATAATTAAAACAAGTGTTTTGTTTTGTTGAGTATTGCTGGTTGGATGTGGTATATACAGTATGTATTATTGTACCCGGACAACGTTATTCAAGGTAACCTTAAAAGATTCAAGTTACCTTAAAAAGGTAACCTTTATCATCTTAAGTGATTCAGACCTTATTATTGATGTTTGCTGATGTTCATGTCTGCTGTGAGTAATGGCTGAGTCATTTAGAGTGGGCCCGTTGGATACATTTTATTAAGCTTATAATGGTCATTACCCAATTTTTGCTTCTCCATTTTTGTATTTTATTTTTGTCATTCTTATGTAATCCCATGCACTGTATGTAGGAGACACACCGTGCAAAACTGCATACACAAAAAGCAGTTCACTTGTATTTAACATGTACATGTCATTGCATGACATACGTACGTACACAGTTGTATCATAAAAGGTTTAGGGTTAGGGTTATGGTTCGGGTTAGGGTCAGGACTAGGGCTAGGGTTAGGGTTAGGATTTGGGTTATATGATGCAAAACTGTGATGCTTTGCTGAACACCAGCATACAGTATTTAATCAATGAAAAGATGTGTATATTGATTTTTTCTTTAGGCAGTCTAAATGTAACATGAGAGTAATCAATTGCCCCCAAATACTTCTGGAGAGCCTGAAAATATGAGAGCGAGAGACAGAGAGAGAGAGAAAGCAACAATGCAGTACCCTTTGCATTTGCTATTTGTCGTTCAGGAAAGTAGATATTATTGATTTTCTCTACTTATTAATGGAGGCGGCACTGCTGATAATATTTATAATGGATTGGAGAATGCTGAAGACCCACAGACCTTTAGTGCAGTGCCGGCATAATAAGAAGATATAATATATGTTGTTGTACTGTGTGCAAGCCAGGTATCTCTTTCATTGTAACATCTAACAAGAATAAACCAAATAAGCTGTTTAGCAACATTTAAGCCTGCAGGAAGCTCTTAAAGTACAATATAAAAGTGTGTTGCTGGCAGTAGAAATAGATATATACAACATCCTAAGAGAAAGCACGGCTTCTAGCAAAATTATACCTTTAGGATATAAAACCACACATTCTAAGGAGAATCGTTACAACAAGCCAGCAAGTCAGTTTACATGTACCTAAAGGCAACGTTGCATTTCTCTCAGTGACTGCATTTAAAAACAGACTCTTGTCTTTGCTACAAGTGCACTTCTGTTGCAGTCGGTTCCTTAACCTGACAGGTTTGTTTGCTGACGGGAAGTGGTAAATTGATATATCACATATCAAGGGGTTCACTCGTTTAGAACATTAGCTCTTCTATGTGGCTAGATAGTACAGTACAGTTAGATAGTACAGTACCTCGAAGTTCTCTAGCTCAGTAAGAGCTTTCCACTGGAATATGATCTTATTGAGAAGGGATATGCCATATGGCCTCTGGCATAATATTTATCCCTGTTGTTGTTTTTTTATTTTTATCTATACAAGAAAACTGTGGGCTTAGTGGGTCCAGGTAGAGATGTGCTAAACTTACTTTCTACGACATGCGTTTAAAAAAATGGTTCTCAACCTTTTTTTTGACTCTCGCCCCACCTTGGAGGCCACTGGCATAATAGTGAGAATTAAAAACCACATATCAGAAACCAACCAATCACAGTGAAGTACTAATCATAATTCCAGTGCATCTTAGCCTGTGTACAAATGTCAATGATCAAGAATCGGCACATAAACAAAAGAGGACAACTTTTGTAAAATGGACTGTCTTTCTTTAACTTTTGTAAAATGGATTGGAATTTTTATCAGCAGTTTGCTTTCACTCTCATTATGTCTCATAAGCTCCCCCGAAAGATACATTAATACATTCATTTCAATGAAAACTGGAACATTTACAAATCATTGGTTTGCACATTAATAAAATATAAACCAATGACATGATTTTGAGCTTGTAGATAGCATGAGAGCAGACGTGTGCGAAAATCGAGATCAAATATAAACAGAGAGTAGATGTGTGACTGTGCCAACGTTTATACGTGAAAGAATGTATAAGCTTGCGGTAGATATTTAAAACAAAAACAATGTGCAGGTGTGTTAGTTAATGAAGTTAATGAAAGCAGTCTGTGTATCCACAGATACAAAAACGTGTTTGACAGTAATTTGATTTCATATGCCCCATGCTATTATTAGCTTGGTAACACTTGACATTAAGTTTGGTCTTGTCTTTATCGGCTTTTCTGAAAGTTTTCATGACTGATAGGAAGAATTTATTGCTGGTATTAAACTCACTGTCAACAGAGATTTTAAAACTTATACTGTTATAAAATCTATTTAGTTCAGCTCTCAGTGTTGAAAAAAAGTGGAGAGGGAATTATTCTAGCTGCCAGTTGAACTTCTTGCACTGGCATAACATTTTCCCAGAATGCATCTGAGGTTTACTGGACTTCTTTCCTTAAAATTAATGTCCATAGCTTGTTTTATTTAAATATATAAGCAACCCATGCTGTAGTTTGTTTTTAAATATTTGTTTTCTTCTATTTTATTTAGCTGTGCCTCATTTACTCTTTTGTGTCTACTGCTGACAGTTGGTTGCTGTAGAACTTTTTTTTTCATGCGGACTACTGTCATCGCTCTGAAAGTTGGTGCTGTACCAGCTCTCTGGAGTTTCATCTCCAAATATAATAAAGAAAATGGGTTGAATGTCACTCATTTTGTGGCAGTGGTTTCATAACAAATAAATAAAATGTCCGTTTGTCATGGATTGTTGTGATGGAATTATAATGTAGTGCATTTTGATTTGTACAGTGTGAAGCAACTCATTAGTATGCAAGCTGTGCATATATGTTATTTTTGCAGCATGGTCATGTGATGCTGTTTAACCAATCAGAGATTGTTATTTTTCATACATATATGCATACAATTTAAAGGTACTGTCATCCTGGTTTAGTAGATAAAAAAGAATGTTTATCCTTTGTTTTCAGACAGTTCCTTTATCAGCTCCCTAATTATTCTTAATTGTGCTTTGAGGCTTGAATAGATTGTCTGCCTCTTAATGATGGCAGCTCACTGTTGCTTAATGAGGGCTAATGCAGCACACAGAGAGATACTTCTACTTTCTTACATAACCTTGACTTCCAAGTCTCTCCGAGGAGTTTACTAAATTCCCTGGAGGACCAGAAGAAATGGCTTCAAAGACCCCCATCCACACCGCCCCATTTTTCATCATTATGTTATAATTTTGTTGTAATTTTTGCCCTGATTGAAATATCCCCCAAAGAAGAATCCACTCATTTACAGAGATACAAAAGTTGTTTTATGTTCCATGCACTGTATGTGAAGATAGAAATTTCAAAGATTTCAAGAGTGACATACAGTAAAGTGTGCATTTTGAAGATACAGTAACTTGCATGCTAAAACTTTGGTTGACATTTTATGTGTCCCTTAACTGCACTGTAATGATGGTTTACAGTAATTACATGGTGCAGTTACATACAGAATTATAGAAGGGTGAATTACAAGCTCTTTATTGTACCAAAGGGTCCTGGTGACATTGATGAATATATGATGAATTTACCAGAGCGACAAGGTGCAATTATAACCTAAAATAATTCACTTCAGTCCCATGTGCTATTTGTTTTCTGATATACAGATTCCATTCCATTTTAAGACACAGTAATGATTCACATTTTCAATGCTTGGAATCTTTTAAAATAAAAGACATACAAAAACATTTCAAGAAACATTGCCAGAAAAGTAAGAATGTCTTAATTATGACTTTTTGGCTTACAGTAATATCGCTTAATTATGGCTGAGAGGCATTTATAGTACTGATCCATATATGATATAATAAATACACATAGTGACTACATGAGTACATCCGCGAATACAGTGTATTTACAAAACGAGCAACTGTCACATTTTTCAATTTGTAATTAAACATTTTATTGCATTGTAACTGCACAGTCTTCTCTGTAATTACTATGTAGTTAACACTTAAAGTGTTACTGACATTTCATCGTAAAGTCTTACTAAAAGATTTTTAGCAAACATAGTCCTTCATGTCCTGCAGGAGGAAGAGTCTTGCGTGCTACCTCCTACAGCAATTCACTGCATTTGATCACTTTATTTAACAAATCGAATTACATGTGGACTGACAATTCCACCCGAGTGTACCCTTTGCAGAGCAGCATGTGGGCAGAACACACATCGAACAGTCCATAATACAAATACCATACAATTCGCTTTGATTTGTGTCTCTTGGTGCGGAGCATCTCAGGACACTTTACAATACAATATCTATAAAATAAATACAGCCACTGGCTCCTAGAAACTACCAAAAGTTCAGTATGAACCTGTATATTAAAGATTGTATACAGCAAGGTATAGGTAGACTCTAGCAACAACATGCATTATGCTTTATGAATTAAATGCTGTTTTTATTTAATTTTCTTTTTGTATCGTCCAATTTAATTTTTTTAACAGCAGGGAAAAATGAACAACAGAGCACCAAATACAATTTCACATACAAAAAAGTAACCCCTCTGGTGAAAAGCATTAATGAGTCTTATTAGTCTTAATTACCAAGCTTGTCTGTGCTTGGTCATGCTTTTAATGTGATTTTACTGTGCTTTACCATACATTTTGAAGTGTTTCCATGTACAGTAGATTCCACCCTAATAACCATACTCTGCTGCTAACCATACATTGCTGCTGAACTGAAGGTGCATGTAATGAATGCAATATAGTGTTGCCTAAGGATGCAAGTCTTACACCATTATTTCTAATAGCATGCTGTTTGCTGGAAGATGTAACATCTCAGATCTGATTAATATGGCTTTGGAAATCAAATTAGAGTTTGTTGATACAGTTTTAAACCCAGTTACTGTCACTGTTCACGAGACAGGCCATAATTAAAAAAAAAAAAAAAAAATTGGACACTGACAAATGTAACCGCTGTTATGTGACCACTGCTGCTGGTGTCCCATACCCCAAACTAATGTGCTTCTTTTGTCTCTGCAATTGTGTACAGTAGACTAGTTAAATGGTCTGTTGACTGGACTGAAAATACATTTGTTCGGTTTCCAGTGTATAATTGATCTTGTCTTTTATTAAGTGCCCATGCCTGCTGCTCAGTAAACATGACTGTGGTAATTATCTTGCAGGTAATGACAGCTGTGTCGACATTCATGCTTAAATAATGCATTGAAATACTGCAAGAGACAGATTACATCTAAATACAGTTACCTGTTGAAAACCTAGGAAAGAATACCGTGATTTCATGTCTGGATGTTTTACTATGAACATAATCCATCCAGAGGAAGAAACATATCACTTTTTACAGCTTTGATTTTACAGGTTTTATTTATTTATTCTTTAAAAGACAACACTTTATATTAAGGTGCTGCTTATTAATGATGTATACCAGTTTTATAAATATATCATATATGTGTAATAATTATGTTATATTACGATTAAAAATCCCAAAGTAGAATAGGGATCTAAAAACCGTCCCCTTTATAAAACTATAATTCTGTATATGGCTATTGCATGGTTATAAATAATATATGATGCTTTATTAATACTTTATAACCTAGTTATTAAGCATCTATATTTATAAAATATTTATAAAACATTAATAAGCAGCACTGTAATATAAAGTGTTACCAAAAAAACTGCTGAAAAACAAACAAAAAAAACAGAGAAACTGTTTGTGGACATGGATGATCCCATGGTGATTGTCCAAGGAAAGTATGGCTCCATCACAGTGCCTTGTTCAAATTATCCCCATGAACTGTCACAACCCATCCCCATGCATCAGGGTACAGCCTGTTTGCAAATGAATGACTTTACTATGAGAGACAAGGGGGGATGAAGAATCGACTTCTGTAAAGCGAAACTTGTGTTTGCTGCACCAATATTACCTGAATGGTCATCCAGTCTGAATATTTTCAATTACGTATATTCACAAAAGGGGGAAACAATTTGACCTTTTGTAGTATTTAATTTTACATTTCATTTACGTTGTATTGCTTCTTTTCTTTGCCAATGCAGGATAATGCCTGCTAACTCAATGAGATGTCAGACTAAGCAAAGAGCCTTGTGGACATACTGTATAGCAGATCCCTTGTGGATATGATTCAAAGTTATCTTTTAATCTTTTTGTAGGGTATTATTTGGGATGTGTACAAAAATAACACTTGTCAGCGTGAAGGCTTGTCAGTCTCACAGTGCCATGAGAGTGCTGTCTATAACAATCACAGTCTATCAGAAGGTTCTCAGGGCGGTGTTCCAGGTCATGTGACAGAGGTCCCAAGTTTCATAAACTGGTGGGAGGGGGGTTCAAGGTATTGTTGGATAATGATCTGACCTAAATTATTTTAAAATTTCCATCTTGAATTAAGACCCCATCAATGATTGGAGTGTGTACGCACAGTGCCGAGAAAAAGTTTGTAAACCCCAATGATAATTATGGAAATTCTATAGATTTATCAATTGCCACGTGAAACGTGGATCGATTGGGTGGTCTGTGTTAGGTTAGGTCACACTGACACTTTTTCAAATGCTTTAAATTAATCAAGTGGCAGGACCAGGAATAAAAGGGTCTGTAAAGCATGTCTGGACTGTCACGTAATGACCTGTTGATGACTTTGATTGTGGCACTTGTGGTAGCTAAATATCTGTAAGTCAGCAACAAAACAGTCCTGCCCCTTCGTAATAGAGTATAGTCAATTACCCGATTAACCAATCAATCAACTGCTCTATATACTACCATGACTTCAATTAATCATCTATAATGAACCAAGGTCAAGCATCCAATATTCACTGCAATTCAGCTGTTTCTGTCTGTAGAAATATATATATATATATATTTTTTTTTATATAGAAATATATATATATATTTATATACTAAAATTCAATATTTTTAGAAATGGTCAATATTTAATATTTTAATGATTTAAATGACAGAGATATCCACCACTGTTTTGGGGAACAGAATAGATCCTGATACTGTATAGAATATCACAGGTGTCCTGCGCAAATGCAAAAGGAACAGATGCATTAAGAATGCATAGGACACACAGCTGAAAGCGTTTTAAGCTATGTGTTTCATTAAAAAAAAAAAAAAAAAAAAAAAAAAAAACTTATGCTCTGATTTCCTGCCTTTAACAGCATGAAACAGCATCCATCATTTTGGACCACAGGCAGGAGCTGTCATTGAGGGGAACTGTGCTTCTCTCTGCATAAAGCCTCTGCCAATTGTGAAATGCTGAAGGAGGTAATCCTTGTGTGCAGGATACAGTTTGTTTGTGCCCTCTTTGATCAGCAGGCAATCTCATTCCTGATTTTCCACAATTGTGCTGAATGAGATGACATGCTGTAACAATTGCGTAGGTGTTTCTCTTGTGATATGCTATAATTGTGATGAAAGGTATAGAAGGTAGAGATGATTTTAGTTAAGATCTAATTTCTTCTGTATGGGTGTCACCAGAAACTTGAATAATTATGCCCATACAAAACATTACTACTTGAAATGCAGAATTGTCAACATTGTGTCACTTAGTGGGCGGGGGCTAGGTATCTTCTTCCATCCAATCTTCAATAGAATTGCTAGGATAGCCAAGCCCTGATTCTTTTTTGTTTGTTGCCAATTAATACAAACCACTCAGGTACAAAACCACTCAAGCACAATCCTACATGGCACTTCATAGACATTGTTGTTGTTGTCATAACCTTTTGTTTCCAAGGTCTTCATCAGTATCACAGAACTTGTACAATAGGTGAACAGTCTATTGAAAAGCCTTTAAAGTTGTAGTTGTAAAAGTAAAGTGAAGCATAGACAACAGCTGTGGCTTTTCTTTATTCTGCTACTGGAAAACGGAAGCATGAAGTCCAAATTGGTGTTGGTCATTGGTATTGTATTGCATTTATTTATTAAGTTATTTGTGTATTTATTTATTCATTCATTTATTTATTACATCTGGCTCAGTAGCAAACATCCTCTATATATATATATATATATATATATATATGTGTGTGTGTGTGTGTGTGTGTGTGTGTGTGTGTGTGTGTGTATGTATATACACACACACACACACACACACACACACACACACACACACACACACACACACACGAGTGTATGAGTGAAACAGATGCCCCGCACTGCCATCTTGTGATTGGGAACAGTATTGCATCAAGGGGAAACTGATTTACGTCATGCTGTATGTTCTCATCCTCGGTAACAATTAGACTGCTCCATACAATTCTTGTGCAATTGATTCTTTTGGTCTATATTGTAATACATTTCCTGTGACACATGATGTGCTGACACTAGCGTGCATTGTGCAGCTTGATGCTGCTGAACCAGCATGGGGGAGAGTTCTGCTCTGCCAAGCTGTACCTTCTTTAGAGAAGTCTGCACATCTTACTGCAGGTTGATAGTTTATACCTTGTTGAGCGAATGTACTATTTCTCTGGTCTGATTGTCAAGTGTTGTGAATTATCAGGGTTGCATTGAACATGCTTGTGCTGTATAATGATACACTACTGGATTGCAATGTCATGCAACATATGATTTCGTATCAGAGAAGAACAATATGCTTGTCTCTTTTTACTGTCCACATTAACACGCAGCGCTCTCAATTTGCTGTCAGATAATATATGGGAACAATAATTGTCATGTGTTGTGCTGCACTTCACACAAACTAAAGGGCATATTTAATCACATTTGTTCGTTGTAGGTCTCAGACCAACAGTTAGATAATCCTCTGCAAGCTTCTGAAATGTACATCCACTGGCTGATCCACCCTGAAGGCATTGTATTATTGGCAGTCTGAGGACAACACCATTTCTTTTTGGTTTAATCAACATCTGGGAGGGAAAGTATTCTTGCAGAGCCCTTTTCTGCCATTCATTTGCAATTCAACAGAAAGACGTGAGTCATCTCTGCTGTTTATGTTTTTATTTATTTAAAACATATATCATGTTTTCGTGTAGGTGTGCATCAGAATATGAACAGGCCAGTCATTCTTTCATCCATTGGATTTAAACTAAACAAGAGCAACACAGTAAGGAATTGAGTCATCCATTGCAAGGCAACATGTGATTACTGATTACATAAAGAAGTACATTCATGGGGGAAAAATCACTAAAACTGAAGACAGTTAGCAAAGTCTCACTTTCACCGTGTTTGTTGCTGAATATCAATGGTTAAACAAACACATCCATTTGCATCCACTTAAACTTTTAACTGATCTCGTTTTTGTGTCCAGCCTTTGCCTCTACGTTCAGTTAAATGGATTGAAATGCCAAACCGTTGCACTATGGGTATGCTGCAAACTTTACAAAACAACACATAGATGCTTGTTTAAGTAATCAGGGTGCATAGTCAGAGAAATACACACATCATTGAAATGGATAACCAATTTCGTTTACTCAAATCTTATTTTGTTGGAGATCTCTATTACTGTAGCTCTGTAGCTCTGAAGATCAACAGCCTTGTTCTGAGTTTCAAATGATAGTTCTGGTAGTCTAATGCATATTTGGACAAAATCACATTGCTGCAACTTTTTGTATGAGTGGATAACCGATAACTATTCAATATTCTATCCAATATTCTATAATAATCATTAGATATACAGCAGCAATAATATTAAGATGCTTCTCATTATGTAAATGCAAAATCAGTCTTGAATATGTTGATGCTGTAAGCAACAATGGTCATTGTTTTGAAGCTATTTCATGAGAAGCATAATTGCTATGCAAATTGTCTTGACTGTCATAGAAGTTTTCATAATGGGACTTTGGGGAAAGGTAACGAGATTACTCAATTTGTACACAATGTTTGACTTGAGGAAATGATCATATGTTTACCCCTGTTTGCGTCTTGAAGCTAAATTTGGTAAACGTGTTGAGCACAAAAAAATATTAGCAATAATCTTATATGAACACTGTGTATTGGTATTCCTTCTTGAATTGTGAATGGTCATGCAATTTAAAGTGTGGAGTTTCAGTTGATTTGTGATTTGGCATGGCATTTCAAAAGCATTGGCTTCATTCACCTTTCACATTAATTTGTGTGGCTTCAAGTGAATAGATTTGTTTTGGTTGTCTGATCCTGTGTGTTCTGAATACAACCTTAAAAGTGAGAATGGATTTCAAAATTTGGTAGAGTTATCTGTTCACATACAGGTTCTCTAGGTTTGTACCTGGTGGGCTGCTGCACTAAGGTCACATTCCAGTTCAGTCATCCCTATATTTGAATATGATTGCAGGGCAGTATAAGTTAAATCAACAGTAGGGTATACAAAGTCATTCCTGTTTATAATTAAGCACTTATGTGTCGTTGCCTGTTCGATAATTGAGCTGCAGCAACAGTTTCATGTCCTGAGCCAAAGACAAAGGCATTTAACTAAAGACAGGTTCAGTTATCTACAGGATATTAATGCGCACAATTGTTTTTGTGCATGAAAACATTTTTTAAATGAGCCTTCAAGTTATAGCCTGAGTTGCTTTGGCTGCTTGAAATGCAAGCAAGTTTTTAAGATTGTAAAGTCCTGTTAACTTTCAGTGGGTATCTATCCGGTACTTGGTTGTCTGAGATGAGTCATGCGGTTTATAATGTGTGCTGATACTAACGTTATAAAATCAATTGAGTTATTAAAAAACATGAGAATCACAAGCCTCGCTAAATGAATTCACAGCTTGTCATTATTAAGCACTTCCTGTTCGCTTACAGAATGTGTCTAAGAATGTATTCATTTTAGATGCATTGTTAATGGATCCAATATTTAAGGCTCAAGCGATTTTGTATGATTACCGTGTATAATAATGTGCTTTTTAGTATAGTTCTGTTTGTGCAATAACCATACAATATGTTTAAAAGCCTGACTCAATAGCTGTGGGAGAAGCGAGCATACTATACTGGACCAGGGAATAAGTTGAAGACAGGAAGATTTTTTTTTTAATGTCTCTCTCTCTCTCTCTCTCTCTCTCTCTCTCTCTCTCTCTCTCTCTCTCTCTCTCTCTCACACACACACACATTTTATTATTTTTGTTGGAAAATACATTAGTTTAAACAACTCCAGGTGTTGTGGAAGTGGTAAAAAAGATGAATGTTGATAATAGCCTGAGTTTTCTATAAGCAGAAATGCTGAGAGGCAACTTGGTTTGCTAACAATATGTTTTGACAGCAATCAATGAATTGATAGTGTGCTTGTGGACACCAGAGATTTCAAGGGCAAGGACAAACTGAGAGCTCTGATTGGCCAAGAACCTTCCCATTTAACATCTCCACCACACTGTCTGACTCTTTCGACCTCTTTTCCATTTCTTAGCCATCTCGTAGCCTCTTTATAAGCACAATAACACTAACTAGGTTTTTCCATCCATTTGGATATTATACACATTTCTCAAGGTATATATTACATAAGATTAGTGCTGAGTGCTAATGCTTACATATCATAATGAAAATTAGAAACTAAGTTGGAAAAAGTCAACATTTCAGCTAGTGTATCACTATAATGATTCAAACCCGATGCAGTGGAATTGTTTTATCAATTAGGGAGAGGTGCCTGCCCCCTTTCCAAGTAAGGTTTTGTAAATACTTCTTTACTTTTGTAAATAGAAACCCTGCTCTATGCTATTGTTTAGAAGCAAGTGTGATCTGCCTTTGAGTTATTCTCATGAGTATCACAATGTAATTGTAATGCCTATTTTGAATTTGTTTGAAGCACTTGTTTATGTCAGCCTCAGAGTCTCTGCGTGGTTCAAAATGCTGGTCTTGTTAGAAAATAAACTAAACAAATGAAGCTGTCTTTGATATCCCACACGGGTACTGTACATTCCACAGAATGCATCAGCACATATTGTACATTCACAAAGGATGGGTTGTTTCTTCGAACCTTACCAAGGCTGGTGTGTCTTTTCTGCATTCTTGCATTTAAGGGGAAAGCACACTAGTTTGAAAACAGAAGTGCCATTGAAACAATGCTAACGACAAAACAAATCCACTCATTTTCATGTTTGGTATCCTTTGAGAGCATGGAGATGGTAGATTTTAAGTCCCTAATGGTTATTTTTGTCATAAATTATGCAAATGTGCAGAGGCAATTATCTTGCAGAATGAATTAGCATTGCTCACATTGCTCTCTTCAAAGGTTGAATGTATTATCTCCAAGCACTTTGTGTGGAAAGTACAGAAACAACTGTCTTATATTCACAAATCAAGAGGTGTGGTGGTCAGCAGTGTATTTCACTCTGACGGTCAATATGACATGCAATGATGTGAAACTTACATTGATTCAGTGCTTAAGTAGTCTTCTACTGCTTGCTCAGCCCCCAGGTATTGTAAAAATAGAAAATGAAAAATGGGGTCTGTGGCAGGCTGGCGAGTGGATAGAGGCCCAGAGACAGACTGCAGTTCAAAAAAATAACTATTTTATTATAAATAAACACAAAATGAAAGGGCACAAGGGCCAAAACAAAGCAATTTAAACACAAAAAAGATAAAAAGCAAAACTTACAAAAATAACAGTTTCCAGGCTGGGCAATGCCTTCACTGGATTCAACTTTCTAAACAACCCAAAAAACCCAACCTGCTTCCTCAGCTCCCTCTCTCCAAATGAGAAGCAGAGGCCTCCTTTTATATCAGGTGGCTGGGCGCTGATTGATCGTTAATCAACCTAATCAACTAATCAACCCCAGCCACCTGAACATAATAAACCCAGGCAGGCAGGGGAAGTTAACCCCATCCCTGCCAATTTAAAGGGCAGAGCTTTGCTCTGCCACAGGGTCTAATTTAATGGACTAACAGTGGCAGACCTTAACAGAGCTTTTGTTGTGATGCACAGCACATGTGTTTCTTTGTGATTTTGTCCAGTTCCTGTTAAAATACCATTGCATAATGTGTGGTCCTCGCATTCCATTATTGTCCTAAGAGTGATTGCACTACAATTCAAAACGACTACAGGATTTAAACTGTATTGCAGCTGTGTTGCTAAACTCATAAAGCCTCTATCCAATGAGAGTGACATGTCTTTGGAACAAAATAATCAAATGCAATTCCCATGTATAAAACTACTTTGTAACATTAACAGTGAACACAAGTTTCTGTTGTTTTGTTTCTCTCAAAAGACAAAGCTTTTCCACATCTGCTACCCACTGTGAATTTTCTTTTCTTTTTTCCCACAGTTATGCTTATTGTCTCCTTTGCTCATTAAATGACAGTACAGACAACTTTGCAACACATTTTCTCTGATTGCAAAGTAATGGCTCTAGCTACAGTACATTTGGCAGAGAAACACATTTAGGCTACAGAGTTTTATGACAACAGTATTGTAACACTCTTAATTTTCTACTCTGTTTTAATATCATTGCACCTTTGAGGAAATTAAACTACAGCACTATATATCACAAGCTATAATGACTGGACTCATTCTCCACCAATTAGCAACTAGATACTTGGATCCATCCTATAAGCACAGTTATTATATCATCTGTAATACACACCTTTTTGTTCTATTAATAATTAATTCATCTTTGTATTATTATTATTATTTTATTATTATTATTATTATTATTATTATTATTATTATTATTATTATTATTATTATTATTATTATAGATTATTATGTACTTATGTAAATATTATTGGACATCTTTGTAGATAGCTACAATGTACTTAACGTGTAAATCTTTTTGGACAATATATGTAAGTACCAGAAAAGGGTTAGAGTTATACCATGCAAAACGATTTACACATTAAGTACATTGTAACTATGCATAATAACGTTGTAATTATATGTAAGCACACATGTGTTCACTAACTATTGTGTAAATACACAGCATTTAGAGACACTTAATGTAAAGTGTTGTCCTTTGAATTATAAATGGGATGATAAAAATAAGTCATTTTTTAAACATCTATTTTAATGTGGAAATAAAGTGGGTGACCCTATGACATCATTCATTTTGGATTGTGTTGCAAAAAGACCCTACAACATAAAATAAACAAACAAAAAAGCAGTCACTTTGGGCTGATGTAAACTCTAAAATGTTGTGGGGTTGCAATTTTATATAGTATAAGCAGGCTTTCTTGAGCCCTCAAGGCTCCTTTGGCACCCTTTCCCTTCTCTGAGAGCTCCTTAGTCACAGGCTATACAGCTTTCAAGGCAAAACACAACAGTCCAGAGAGAGACAGTGAATTATACAGGGTTTGATACACCTGTCATAACACTACTAATCAGGTACAGGGCTATGCTGGGAAGTCAGGAACTCACTAATTTGAATTGATAACTTTCAGACACCTCTCAATGTGCTGAATTAGCTACCTGAAACAGGGGAGATTCAGCTTTAGACTAGTATATTCTTAAAGGCATAAAGAACTGTGGCATTCATTTCTGCAAGAGAGCAAAACAGTGGTTACTGAAGGTTAGCGTTATTACAACCCTCTTCCATCTCGCTGTGGTCAGTGAACACCTCTTTCATTGCTGGGAAACCATACAACAGAGTCCCCACTTAAGTAATAAGACCTGGCCTGAGGAAATGCTAGTGATTATGGATCGGTTTGGTGCCAAATCAGAACCAAGTCTATAACACCAGAGATTTCCACTGTGGTCGTGCAATGCAGGGGTGACCAAAGTGGGCCCTTCCACTCCTGGTCTTTTTTCCAGCCCTGTTTTAAATTGTTTAATTGACCCATTTTAAACCTGCATCCAGAGTAGTTAATTATATCACCTGTTAAACCTGAAGTGGGATGGCCCTTCAGGACACCCCTAATGAAAAGGATGTTCTCTTGCATAACAGATGAAAGAGTCATGCGAGGAACGGATCATTTACATAAAAGTGTTGTGTTTGTTTGTTTTTTCAGCCTCAGTAGGTGTAAAATTGTAGACAATTTGTAGACACAGTGTGTGCAGAACAGGAATAAAGTGTTTTTGATCGTGTTTGCTTTGCCACATTTCATTATCTTTGGCATGTCTTTCATCATTGGACTTTCTCAGCACTATACAAAAATACCACCATCCTTAAAAATTGCTTCTCTGACTTGTTCCCATGTAACATGTTGCCATGAGAACACTCTGCACCTTACACGTCAATGAGAGAAATAGCCCATTCATTTCCCTATGGTTCACTTAAACAGTAAGTAGCTTCAAATACGATTTCCATAGCTTGTTTCATTGTTCCCTTCCCTTTATTTCAGGTTTGCAAGCATTACTGAAGTACTGTATTTTTTGTTTTCAGTTGGTTTTTTGTTTGTGGCTTTGCTCTTCAGTTCTAGTTGCCTGTGCTGTGTTAGTAAGCACTATGAACTTACTATATACTGTGTGTGTGTAAATATATATATATATATATATATATATATATATATATATATATATATATATATATATATATATATATATATATATATATATATATATATATATATATATATTATATTACTGTATATGGACATATTATAATAATAAGAATAAATTTATTTATGTTCTTATACGTGCAGGTCTCTCGAGACGACAGATGGTAAAAATCGGAATATAAGTGTTAATAAAAATTTACCAACAATGCTTCAGTGCCAAGACAGGATGAGAGAATCTTATTAAATTACAAACTACAAACTATTTCTGATGTACAATATTGAGCCCTGTTGAATTAACTGTTTCAAACATTGCCGCAGGTGTTTCATATCAAGATGTTCCCTTCATTGCATTTCCCTCCAGCTTTATGACAAATTAATGAGGCAAGGGCAGAAGATCAGCCCAGCTGTAAGAATTGAATTGCTGAGTATTTGCCTTTCCGCAACAGTATGCAACTGATCCAAATAAGGAGGGTTTGCTCTTAAACCAGGAAATAAAACTACATTTCCACTGGCCTCATTTTTATTGCATCTATAGGCTCTGGTTAAAAAAAAAATGGGGCCACTGTGCACTAATCGTCCATCTGCTTGTCATATTCCACACTGCCTTGCTTTTGTACCATTCTTCACAAAACAAGAAGAGCCTATTTTACCACGAGCAAGCCTGAGCAAGTGGAGTTTTACATTGAGCCCTGTATAAAATAGAGCACTATGTGTGTGCACCGATCATTGTTTTCTAATGGAAAAGCAGCAGAAAACTCATTGTTATTGCTTAGAATCTGCACACAAACCTCCCCTAAAAGGATTATACTCACAAAGTGGAATCATCTAGCACCGGTGTCACAGGAAGTAAGTTAGCTGCGAAATAAGTTCGCATTGCCCCTTTTGAGCCTTTCTACCCATGCGTGAATCCTAGAACTTAAAGGCAAGGTTCTGAATTAAAGTTC
The DNA here is from genome assembly GCF_017654505.1 of Polyodon spathula. NCBI lineage: Eukaryota > Metazoa > Chordata > Actinopteri > Acipenseriformes > Polyodontidae > Polyodon > Polyodon spathula. The sequence continues at coordinate 2,542,863 of NC_054555.1, read as the reverse complement.
ACAGATAATAGAAAATAGCGACAGCTTAACTTTGCCTTTAAGTTTTAATATCCGCGCATGCAAAGAAAGGCTCAAAAAGGCAAAGGCAAAGGCTAACTTATTTCCCAGCTAACTTATTTCCTGTGGCACCAGCAAGCATATAGTTACTTCTCTTGAAAGCACCAATCACTGTGGTTACTGTAGAACAAATAAATACCAAATAGTCACTTAACCTGCATTTACCAAAATACGAGATACGTGTTATTGCAATATTTGTGTTGTACCTAAAAGTGGTAGCAGAAAAAAAGAAACAAGAAAGAAAAGAAAAGAAAAGCACAGCAGCTGTCAACAGCGAGGTTACACCAGGATTGGAATATGAGCACAGAGACTGATGCATTCCCAGAGATGAAGCAGAGGAAAGTCTAAGAAGATTGGCTCACAGAGATAGGATTGCTGGCATTGTTTAATGTGACAGTAACTGTATACTGTAGCTTTTCCAAATGCTACAGCGATCTAATATTTGAGTAAACCCAGCTAGGACAGATATATAGCTTTGGTTAGCAGCTTTGTACAATCCAGAGGGGTATTGATGATGTCTGCTGCTGTTGAAAAAGATTTGGGGAAATGCAATTGTCCTTCAGGCCTCTAAAATCATTTTGATTTCATTGATGTTTATCTTCCTGATGTCTGCGTTCTAGACTGTTATACAGGACTGTGCAGCCTGCCAATGCTCTTTATTCTACCTGCTTGAAAAGAAAGCTAGGTTTAATTCTTTATTCTTAGTAAAGCTTAGAGACAATTCTTTTGACCAAGCCTGTTAAGCTAAGTTTGTTTTCTTCTTGACAACCACAAGGAATATCCCTGGTATTCAGCAGAGGAGAACTGTGCATGTTTTTCATTCAATAGTCCATCAACTTTTAAAGAAACCTTAATTAAAGCAAATGTAATGACTTAACAACCTCTTAGTAGTGATGTTAATAATTTAAAGCACTACTCAATAGAGTTATTCTGGTTTCTTAATGTTTTATAACCTGATGTTTAAACCTGGAAGGGCATTGATAATGCAATAGGCTTGTAAGGAAAGCATAAAACCATCTGTATTTGATAATTAAACAAGGGGTTACTTAAGTAAGAAAATGCATTTAATAATTCATTTGTTGGCAGGTTTCTGAGTCGCTGTTGTTTAAGCAACCTGTATTGCCAGAATGACAGTGATGCTAAATGGTACACACAGTAAACTTACATCATTAAACAATATGGAATTGTAGAGTCTGTTCTCCTGCCATGTAACAAGGAAGGATCATCCATTAAACTGAGAAATCAAGGAGTTATGTTTTATACTGCGGTGCTTTCCTGGAAACTGGATGAAGGGGCAATTTAGCATGTATTAACAACACCTTTTATTTTTTTAAAAGTGTGTTAGCTTTTCTCATGTTGTAAAGCATGAATGAGGTGCCTGACTTAATTACAAAATATCGCACAGAACAGCAGTCTAGTGTTTCTGAACAGTTAGACAACTCCCGATAAAATTATTTTAAAAAGTTACATTGGAAAAGCATTTCTGTTTCTCCACCAGACTTCCCAAGTTCAAGTCTGTGGCTATTTAAGACTATCAGCTCGTTTCACAGTCCTGGATCTAAACTGTGTATGCTCCTGCAGCAATTAGCACAGAAAAAATTGACACCCTGCTTTGGGGCACGCAGACACAAACTAACAGATTTATATGCATTAGCACACATACGCACACCACACACACACACACACACACACACACACACACACACACACACACACACACTCACACACACACACACACACACACACACACACAGCCAAATTACATGTACCTTGTTTTTTCAATCAAGACAGACATAAATATATTTATTGTTGGAGTCAATATTGGAATGATGCTTTATCCCCTTGAGGTATTAATCTGTTTTTGTTTAACCTCTGCAATATTGATTGGTTCTATTATGGTCTGTTGTCAGCGTTTCCTCTCATTTATCTTGAAGATAATGAGAGGAACGAGACTGCTTTGCAGTACAATATTTTTCATTGAAACTATTAAGGATGCCTCTTTGTTCTGTTTAGATCAAGCATAACGTCATCAACTCCTTACAACCTAAATTAAACAAATGTTTCATAAGAACACAGCAAGTCAAAATGATCTATTAGACAACAGTAGATAAAATGTATTGGTGTCTATTGAATTGGCTGTTCATAGGTACATATTCAAACTCCACTTTCTTACCCTTGTGAAACATCACAGAACTGCATGATTTCATCGAACAAATGGCCAAACAATAACACCGTCTCCAAACCAACTCAAGAAAAAGGTAGAAACAGTAATATAGAATACATCTATTAAAAACTGAACAAATGTGAATCAAAATCATGTGTTTTGTTGGCTGAGCTTTAAAATTGTAACACTGAAACTGTTTATGGGAAAAAAAGCAAGATTTGTTTGTTTGCTAAACAAGAAACTCCCTGTGAAGCTGAAAATTACAGTCCTGTCCTATAGGTTGCATGGCCTTTATAGTCTCTTAATGACATAGTCTCAACAGCAATTTGGTGAGACACATACTGAAGTACTTAATTATTTTTTACACAGCATCCACAAACACAGCCATTGCTCGTCTTCATTTCTCTTTGTAATTGTACCCCCCTGCTGCCTTAGCATGCATTACACACAAAAAACAGCAATATTCATGAATCTTCTGAAAGCCATACTGTGAATTTCACCAGCTTTGAATAAAAACTTTAAAAGGCAGCTTTATTTTTTCCTACTGCACTTGTGTATTGCCTACATGGATACTAAAATCCCTTTCTGCATAGCAATTTTTCCATGTGATCCAGACCAAAAGTTTTGCATCACTCTATAGAATGAACTCATTATAAAGTCAAATGAAGCCTGCTGAATAATGTTACATTAACAAACTGAATTACATACCGTTTTCTAGTTTTCCATATACTTAGCGAAAGACTCACAGTGGCAGGGGCTTGTTTATAGTTTACAATCAGGTTTCAGGATGCAGTAGAGAAACTGTCTGGACTTTACAAAGGAACAGACTTTCAAAGCCACCAAAAAAAATAAAATAAGAAGAAGAAGAAGAAGAAGAAGAAGAAGAAGAAGAAGAAGAAGAAGAAGAAGAAGCCAGTGTAATTTGGATTTAGTGACCTGGAATGTGAAGGCATTCAAAAAAGTGAAATGTTTTTGATAAAGGACTAGGAATCTCCATACATTATTCAAACTGTTTGATACGGATGGATGCACAGCCCTTAGCTCCTGTCTGAACAACAGTGAAAGGGCTGTGAATGCGCAACACCTGCTAGATTCAGCAGCCTGACTTTTTTAGGTTTAGAAAGGTGTTGTCTATTTTCTTTCAACTAGCAGGTACTGTATGATAAGAAATGACATTGGGAAATGAAAATGTGCAGGGATCTGATTGAAGCTGTTTTATTTATTTTTTTGTTAAGGCGCTTTGTGTATCCGAGCCTGTTTCTACATGGTTAAAACTGACTGCAAAGCACACATTGCCTATTGGTATTTTATAATGGAGTGTCTACTAAATATAAATATTTACCGCATCTGGTCTTTACAGAATGTAAAAATCTTCAATCTACAGTAGCATCAATTAGCGACTGACTGGCACCAGTGAAAAGCAATACAGATGGTCAACCAGTGAAATTGTTAATTATTTAAACAGTTCTTACCTATTTTGAATAAGTTTCTAACCCCTGCTTAAATCTTTTCTGTGAGATGAAACATGAAACATTCTTCATGCAGTACCAGATTCTGCCACAGTAGTATCTGTCTCATCATTTTCCACTAATATTGATTCGTAACCATAATAAATATTTTAGACACTGTATAGTGCCACCTTGTGAGAAAAAATATATATTATTCTGACAACCAACTACATGAAGAACAGGTACACAAGCATAATATATTTGGGTCTTTTTAACCTATAATAGAGCTATGACCAATTCCAACCCTTGACTTTCCCATGGAGGTTTATTCATTTCCTAATTAACATGCTTGCATTAAAACACACTTAGACAGCTCCGTGCAAGGAAGGCTCATTGGGCAGCATCATGTGGCTTCCAGTGCTCCCTTAATTGCTCCAAATAGCCTCCCACTTCACATTGTTACAGCTTCCATTAATGTTAAAAAAAAGATCTTGGGATTCTATGAGTCTGGTTCTGTCATGCAAAACGTAATAATTTATACGATGTGTTTTGCAGATTTCCTCTTCAAGTTAAGTGCATCTGCAACAGCAAACAACAGAATATTAAAAGTGATCCCGTGCACAGACCTCAAAGGACTACAGCATTTATTTATTTTTGTATTAATTCAGTAACTTTCCAATAAGGGTTCAGTTTATTTTAAATGTAATAGCAATGTAATTACAATTAAACTCTTTAAACCATATGAAGTGACCAATAATTAATGACAGCATTAACATTTTGGAACCCCAATCCGATGGCTGTATTTTCAGTTTCATTAGTCAATTATTGATGCATATAAACCTCATTTATGACAGCCGCTTACTGCAAAATGCTCCTGTTATTTCTTATTTTTGCTCATTTGAAAATTGTGCTGGTAAATATCCTTGCATAGACTGGAGCAGCAAAAGCAAAACATCAGAAGACTACAAAATGCAACAACAAAAAAACATCACAAACAAGCTTGCATATTAAATTCAAAGGGAGGTGGAATCAAGATTTGATATCCTGTGAGCTGAAATATAGGTCACACATATTCTATAACCTTGTCTGGTTTGTAGATTGAAGATAAATGCAACCCACTTAGTTGTGTGGTCCTGTAGGGAATCTGTGATGTAACATATGCATTATGGAGAGGATTCTTCTACTTGATAAGGTCAGCTGCATAGTCAAGCGAAATTCCAGAATGAACAGTAAGGAGATTTGTAAAGTATAGTAACCTGACATGGGAGCTTAATTTGTCTTTTCTTATATATAAAATATATATATATATCAATTTTGGTCTTATTTTTTAATGTATTTTTAATGTATTTATTTATTTATTTGTATTAACTTGAGAGAACCTAAGAATGTAACTAACACAAACTATATTTGTCAATATAATTACAACAAAATGCAATTGAATACATTTTTTTTTTGTGTGTGTCACAAAAAACAGATAATAACTAACACCCAGGGTTGTCCTTAAACAACACCTTGAGAAGCATATTTTTTTAGTTCGGTGACATTAGGAAAATAAGTTTGTCTGCTTGCTTGTGTTTTATTCCACTTGCTGCATATGTTATTGCAATTGCTCTGTAATTCATAGATCTGTAAATATACTCCACTGCAAATCCTGCTGCAAAACTACAAACAATTGCAGATTTAGGGGAATACATCTTAGTAACATTTTACATGAAGTGTCTCTGATGACTGTGTATTGATATAGTTACATGCTAAATACATGTGTACTTACACATAATTGCAATGTTATTATGCATAGTTACATTGTTCTTAAAGTGTAAATCTTTTTGCACGATATATGTAAGTACACAATTGTATCAGAAAAGGGTTAGAGTTAGGGTAAGGGTTAGAGTTACGTAGAGTTAGGGTTAGGTTTCTGAAACTGACCTATCCATAAGTTCAAAACATTCAACCTAGCTAAAACTTTGTCAGCTTTTACTAGTTTAATGACCCCTGTCATGATTTAAATATCATGAGCCTATATGGTAGCCTTGGCAACAAGGATTATACCTTGCCTTGAATACTGTGCTGTGATTTAAAAATAAGGGTATTGCAATTCCTGTACAAACTGAATCATCACTGTGTCGGATATGACTATTTAAATTGGACACGAAATACTCATGTGACTTCATCCAATTAACTTTACTGTTATTAATATAACAAGTCTCTGCTTTCCTCTCATCGTTGTTTTCAATTTTTAATTAAAAAAATCCCTAAAGATGGTGTTGAACAAAATGGCTGCCTGTCACCAAAGAGTACTCATTAATATTAGATTCATGTGAAAAGCTTACAGTTTTAAAGTTAGAGATATCACAGGGACTGAAAATGTGTTTTTGATTAAATATGAAGCAGGGTAGTATTACTGATTTACAGTACAAGGAAATATGGGCTCTTGATTGCATGAATATCTGATTGCTTTCTTCCATTTCCACTGTTGTTTCCATAATAAAAGAGTTCCTCGACAGTTAACTGAAACCAGGCTAGAACTGAATTGACCTGTATCACATTGTATTTATCACACCGGAATCCTGTTTCTTTTTAATTATGTAAATTATTGGTTCTCTGTGTCTACAAAGCAGAGATGTTTCAGTTTAAAGCCTGTTTGAAATTCAAGTAGAGGAATGCATCCAGGTGAAATATGAGGTTTGCATGCAATACAAACCATTGCAATTTACATGTCTAAAGCACCTTTAATGTGGGGCAAGGGGCTTTGGCACTGCACTGAAGTGTACAATGGAGAGGCGTGATCAAACAGACGTGTCCCTTAATTTAAACTACATAATGAAGTCTGCATCTGAATATCCTGTGAGGTCATTATCCTTGGTCGATGCTGTGTACACTGGCTCAGCAGACCTTGAAGCATTTACAATAAAAAAAATGTAAAATGCAATTTGATTCAAAGGGTACATAAGGACCTTTTTATTTTATTGTTTTACACCTTTCAGAACTACATTTCCCATCATCCTCCTCCTCAACTGAGATTTACCAGCGAGCAGGAGGATGATGGGAAATGTAGTTCTGAGAGGTCCATGCGGGTACATGGGAAGCCATCTTGAGGCAGGGAATACAATTTAAAAGTTTTAAAAAGTGGTCAAAATGTTACAATAAATAAATCATTAAAAAACAATACACACACCTTATGTGAACAGTTGCAGCAGCACATGGGAACATGTAACACAACACAATAAAAAGGTCCTTATGCAACCTTTAAGATGGAATTGAATTTGCAAGTGTTCTAAGATGTTAACAAGAATAGGGGGATGTTAAAAGTGGGATACAATCTATGAACATGTTTGTAATTGTGCTATTAACAGTTATAGATTATTAAATCACTGCTAATTTCTAACCTGTTTATATAAAATGAAACCATCAAAACACATGAAACAAAGACTGGAATATGAAGGGATGTAGCTGAGATCCACTACTCTGCTTCAGCCACAATATTCCCTTTCTAAGTCCTGTTATTATTATCCCAAACACCTATCAAATGCCTCTCCAGGGCCCTGCCCCAGCAATGCCCACGGAGGCAGCATCATTACTGTACATGCATGCTGCAGCCTCTGCACAATGAAAAGCAAAGGTAGATGTTGCTGGGATAACTGTCATAACTGCATCAAATCAGGACACAATGCTGATGCTGTATAGGGCACAAGAGGAAATAATGCCAGATAAATAAAAACAAAATCAACACTGTGGCCAATCACTGTGGGACTACATTTAGCTTGTCTCAGTGTAACCCAGTCGATCAGCCAACACTGGAGTATAACCATATGGCTCAATGATGAGTTTTATATTCAGTTACTGGGAACAACATGCATATTATCAAAAGGCTGTGTGAGGGTATCCGGTCACCCCTGGCTTATCTGAGAACCTGTTTTGACACATCCGTGATCCTGGCAGAGTCCTTTCATAACTGCGGATGTGCTCAGCAGTGTGTCCGACCCGAATGCTGCTGCTCTTCACAGGCTTTGTGAAGGGTGAGGATGGTGTCGGCACGCTACTGCTTCTGTGTTCAGTGAAATAACCGTCAGTCAGCAGGTATCACGGTCCTGCATGCAACCAACAAGCCATCCTCAAATAGAATGCAAGTAGATGCTGATCTACTATATTCCTTTTTTGTTTTTTTCAACGAGTTCTTTCAGCTGAATTGGATAGATTGTTAATCCCCCATGACGAAGGAAAAGCTTTGTTCTTCAGCTCAAGTTGACATCCAACCCTTGTATTAAATATTTCTTCCTGCTATGCTTTGAAATGCGTGACAGCAAATCCACATGAGCCTGCTAGCCGTCAGCCTTGCACTTAGATGACAGGGTAACCTCAAGCATTAATATTGGTTTAAATATCAAAATCAACTTGAATCATCACAAGCTTAGCAATTCAGGTGAATTAAAAAAAAAAAAAAAGCTTTTCTCACCCTGAGGCTTTCATTCTCAATCAGCTGTCTGCAGTTATTACAAGAATGTTCAAAGCAGTAATACAATTATTATTTCAAGGAGACCTGTCATATTTCATCACAAATGCAAGCCTTGATAAACTAAATTCATGCTTTCTCATCTGGTTTTGTAACCCATAGTAATTCAGCCAATGTTATTGTGCAGTAACTCTTCTGTTCTATGGCTGTCCTCTGGTTGGTGTCACTATGTCACACTTAAAATATGAAATTCTAAGGGCTATTTTAATTAGATGAATTAAACATGAGTTTAAATATTTTGTAGAAAACTGTGTTCAATTACATTGTTCAATGACATGTCAAATCTCAAAATCAAGTATTCAAATCCTGTAGTTGCTCTTGTTACATTTGGTGCTGCCAGTCAGATATGTTACCAGTTGTGTTAATATACACGAATGATAAAACAGCAACACGTGACATAGAGATTATATTTCTTCTAATTTACTAAGGTTATTATTCACAGATCGAGTTTCCTGGATCAGCAGATTCGTGATTCAATTTCACAGTTCAACGCACAGCATGGTGACCACCACTGCCTCTCCAAACCATTACATACATTTTGTCCTTATATTCTCAATTTGTATTAATGGTTTGCAGTTGTATTTTATGGACTGGATAATAGCATCCCTGCCTGTTGTACTGCAAAAAGGTGATGAAAGGGTGTCCCAGATAGTTTAATTTGGATCAAATAAGAATTCGTCTTCACAGGAGAAAGCTAAATCTCCTTTATTGATTTTTCATCAGTACATTTAAACAGCCGGCATTGAGTTGTTATGTTCTTATAATATCCCTTGAGTGGCATACTTCATCATAAATTTTTTGTTGCCTCATTTCTTTGCCAGGTTTTTCAGTTTTTCTGCAAAACAGCCTGCTGTCGTTGAGTGTCAATAAATGTGAAAATGATGAACCATTCAAAGTGAATTCCTATTAAACCTTTACTGCTTTGTACCTGCTTTTAATGACCAATCTGGGGACCAGCAACATGGTCTTTATATGCTCAGCTTTTATCTCATTAGCATAACAATATTATATTTGTGTCAATGTTTATTTTCTGTTTGGGTTATTCCTACCAAATAACTATGAGTTTGCTGGAAATACTTGGTTTCTTTTCTTGTTCACTTCCTGGGTTACAGAACCCCATTGAAAAGTGTTGCATGTTAAATGGAAACATCGTAGCTGATCTTTATTTGGCAAGGATAGGGTTAAAACTCCTTAAAACAGGTAACCAGGCTAAGCTGGAGAATTGATAGTCTAATTTAGCCTGACTGTTTGTATACAGGAGCTTTAGAACTGGAGAAGTTTAGAACTGGAGGGCAGTAGCTTTTTTGTGGTCTCTGTGCTGCCCATGGAGACCTGTCACATGTCTATTTGGTAAATTTAAATTAGAGGACATTGAGAAAGACTTTTAGCGAAAACGTTGATTATCTTTTAGCATTTCTAAACCTCTTTTCAATGCTGTATTTAAGGATGTAAAAAGAGGGGTATACAATTAGGATTACTCTGCTATAGAGCCACTGCTTAGACCACAAACTTGTTGAAAGAGATTTCCTTCAGTGGCAAAGTTGTTCTTCATTCACAGTCTTTGGGGAGGCAATCAAGGGAAACAAAAGCACAATGTGTTTCCTTAACTGTGATCCTAGATTACCGCCTGTCTGTCATGCATGCTCTCTAGAGTTGACTTTTCCTTGTAAGAGAAAAATAAATAAATATTTCTCACTGTACACCCACATAAAGGTTCCATACAGAAGCCATCATGTGATTGAAGCAAATTAATTTTGCAAATACACACCTGTCTGGCAGTAATGTGATAATATTCAAACTGGACGTGGAGTTTGGCAGTGCCATTTTTCTCTTTTACGAGGACGTGATATATTGCCTCGCAAGGGTATGATGATAACTCGATTTATTGCGACTATCGTGATGCTGACTTGGATGTCTAATGGATGGAAAGCCAGAGTAACAGATTAATCTAAGGTGGTGCTGTGTCGTGGTGGGAGTTTGGAAAGTTGCCCTTGGCGTCCTGCATCACAACCACAAACAAAGTGATGGATTTCAAAATATTACTGTGGTAATGATTACCATTGGCTGACTGAAGTTATACTTCTTTCAATAATGTGACAAGGACTAAAACTGACTCTCATTCTTATTTCAGGGTATTCATTTGTTTCATGTTAATACTTGTTAGCATTGTAAATAAGCAATCTAAATTAGTAAAGAAATATATTGTTACTCAAATTATTATTGGTTTAAATAAATAAATAAAAACTGTCAACCTGAGTTTCTTAAGTGTCTTTTTTTTCAAACAAATATACACCAAGCATGCCTCAGTAACAAAAGTAAATGCAGATAAATGATCAACTGAAATGGCAATAAGAAGATCTAAGTCTTCAACAAAGCTCTAAATAATGTTGGCAGTTTTTTAGTACCATCTACTGAGCTATACGCTGTGTTGAACATCCCCCAGATATGGAGAGCTGTGTAGATGTATATCAGGTGTATCCAGAGTGCCATGGGTTAATAGATGGGTAACACTAGTGTGTGACTGTGAAGTGGATGATATAAGAACATAAGAACATAAGAAAGTTTACAAACAAGAGGAGGCCATTCGGCCCATCTTGCTCGTTTGGTTGTTAGTAGCTTATTGATCCCAAAATCTCATCAAGCAGCTTCTTGAAGGATCCCAGGGTGTCAGCTTCAACAACATTACTGGGGAGTTGATTCCAGACCCTCACAATTCTCTGTGCAAAAAGAGCCTCCTTTTTTCTGTTCTGAATGCCCCTTTGTCTAATCTCCATTTGTGACCCCTGGTCCTTGTTTCTTTTTTCAGGCTGAAAAAGACCCTTGGGTCGACACTGTCAATACCTTTTTGAATTTTGAATGCTTGAATTAGGTCGCCACGTAGTCTTCTTTGTTCAAGACTGAACAGATTCAATTCTTTTAGCCTGTCTGCATATGACATGCCTTTTAAGCCCGGAATAATTCTGGTCGCTCTTCTTTGCACTCTTTCTAGAGCAGCAATATCTTTTTTATAGCGAGGTGACCAGAACTGCACACAATATTCAAGATGAGGTCTTACTAGTGCATTGTACAGTTTTAACATTACTTCCCTTGATTTAAATTCAACACTTTTCACAATGTATCCGAGCATCTTGTTAGCCTTTTTTATAGCTTCCCCACATTGTCTAAATGAAGACATTTCTGAGTCAATAAAAACTCCTAGGTCTTTTCCATAGATTCCTTCTCCAATTTCAGTATCTCCCATATGATATTTATAATGTACATTTTTATTTCCTGCGTGCAGTACCTTACACTTTTCTCTATTAAATGTCATTTGCCATGTGTCTGCCCAGTTCTGAATCTTGTCTAGATCATTTTGAATGACCTTTGCTGCTGCAACAGTGTTTGCCACTCCTCCTACTTTTGTGTCGTCTGCAAATTTAACAAGTTTGCTTACTATACCAGAATCTAAATCATTAATGTAGATCAGGAATAGCAGAGGACCTAATATTGATCCCTGTGGTACACCACTGGTTACCACACTCCATTCTGAGGTTTTTCCTCTAATCAGTACTTTCTGTTTTCTACATGTTAACCACTCCCTAATCCATGTACATGTGTTTCCTTGAATCCCAACTGCGTTCAGTTTGAGAATTAATCTTTTGTGCGGGACTTTGTCAAAAGCTTTCTGGAAATCTAAATAAACCATGTCATATGCTTTGCAATTATCCATTATCGATGTTGCATCCTCAAAAAAATCAAGCAAGTTAGTTAGACACGATCTCCCTTTCCTAAAACCATGTTGACTGTCTCCCAGGACCCTGTTACCATATAGGTAATTTTCCATTTTGGATCTTATTATAGTTTCCATAAGTTTGCATATAATAGAAGTCAGGCTTACTGGTCTGTAGTTACCTGGTTCAGTTTTGTTTCCCTTTTTGTGGATCGGTATTACGTTTGCAATTTTCCAGTCTGTCGGTACCACCCCTCTGTCAAGAGACTGCTGCATGATCTTGGTTAGCGGTTTGTAAATTACTGCTTTCATTTCTTTGAGTACTACTGGGAGGATCTCATCCAGCCCAGGGGATTTGTTTATTTTAAGCGCTCCTAGTCCCTTTAACACTTCTGCCTCAGTTATGCTAAAGTTATTTAAAACTGGATAGGAACTGGATGACATGTGGGGCATGTTGTCAGTATCTTCCTTTGTAAAAACTTGTGAAAAGTAATCATTTAATATATTTGCTATTTTTTTTTTCTTCATCTACGATTTTGCCATTTGTATCTCTTAAACATTTAATCTCCTCTTTGAATGTTCTATTGCTGTTGTAATATTGGAAAAACATTTTGGAATTGGTTTTAGCTCCCTTAGCAATGTTCATTTCTATTTCTCTCTTGGCCTTTCTAACTTCCTTTTTGACTTGCGTTTGCAGTTCCGTGTACTCTTTCTGCTTACTTTCTTTTTGGTCCTTTTTTAATGCTCTATAAAGTGTCTTTTTTCGCTGAATATTTTTTTTAATTGATCTATTAAACCATTTTGGCAATTTAGTTTTACATTTAGATTTGTCTACTTTAGGGATGTAATTGTTTTGCACCTCTAGTACTACATTTTTGAAGAACAACCATCCTTCTTCTGTGGGTGTTTTCTCTATTTTACTCCAGTCTACTTCTGTTAGTCTCTGTTTCATACCTTCATAGTTTGCTTTTCTATAGAATGGAACTGTGGAGCTTCATGATCTGAAGCACTGAACTACTAAAATAAACCTGCCTGTACACTGCACTTCTAATCTTAAAACCTTGTCGAATGTATATTCATTATTAACACTTGTTACACGTTCCATCTTCTCTCAGTTTTTAATGGTTGAGGATTATCCTTTTAATCTATTACATTTTGTCAAGTGCAGCTTTTCGGTGTCTTTACTATCTTGAGGCTAATCTACAAATGCAAAGTAACCCCATCCCCCCTCATTAATGACTAAAGCGATAAAGGAAATGTTTGAAATCGTGTTCTTTAATCAACATCTGGCAATTACTGGTAAGATAATGAATGGGTTTTGGAAAGTGGACTATGAATTAAATCCCTTCAATTACTATTAGTGTTTTAATATTATTAATGGGAGTGCCTCTCTATAGAATTTCAGCCCACTAAGGAATGTGGAGCAGAAACTGTGATCTCATCAAGTAAATGCATATTTTTGTAGGGAAAAAATCATTAACAAAATATGATCTGGGAGTATGAATTCCGGACTGGAACCAAGGTTACCAGCAAATTTTTGCATAATGCATTTAGGATTTGCATTAGTTAACACTGTGTGTATAAATAACATACCAGTGGTTCGGTAACCAGAGACAGTTGACATAACACGATCTGCAGTCAACGATTCTGTGAATGCATGGTTTACAAATTGAGTGTGGGACAGTTAAAGATAATACTAGTCTTGGGTACAATTGCCATCCCATTTCATTCATGTATTTTTGGGGTTTTTTTTGGGTGCCGGTGTTAGTGTTCATGCATTTGCAAACAGTATTAGTTCCTGCTTAAAATAACTAAGACTTCAATGTACAACATCCAGAAGACTCTCTGAGAGTAATGAAAAGCATTTGATTTTGATTTTTATATGTACCAAACCAGTTCTTAGGTTTGATAATTGATCACTTATTTTCTACGCATGTGTTTATTTATTTAATATTACTTAAGATACCAATTTGTATATTATCATGATCTGAGAACATACATTTCCACTTCACAAAGGTAATATTAATGGAATTGCCAGTCATTTCAGGCACAGAGGGAGGCTGTCGTAGAAAGGATGTGTAATGACCTTATAGAGCTATCAGTTATAGTGGATGTGCTGTGGGGAGAGGGGCTGTGGCATTAGCATAGAATGCTGTTGCCGTGAAAAGATTCAGAGACTGAATGGGGCACAGCTATTGAAATGCTTTATATTCTAAAGTTGCTTCAAGGCTATTGTGATAATAGCCAGCAAGGGCGTTGTTGCACTGATATAGTTTCTGGTGCATCAGCTCACTATTCCCATGTAATTACACAGTAGTTACCATGTAAGAACAGGAACCATTGGTAGTAACCCAGGTATTACAATGAATTCACATGGCTGTCCATGAAGTGGGAGATAAAATGCTACTTAACATCCAAATCGTAGTGCAGATGAATATCACTTTGATTGATGTGGGGGAAAAAAAAAATAGCCCTGCTAAGTTCATAGTGGTGATGGTCAGCATATTCCTGAGGACAAGAAGCTCGAGTCTTTCTACAGTCAAGGTATAGTATCTGCTGTCCCATTGCTTTATAACTCTGAAGATCTTAAACAAGCTGAAAAAGTCACTAATTCAATTCAACACATGTGGAACGTATTTAATAGGTAGGCAGACAGCTATGCCAACCATTGCCTAGTAAGTCCATTTGCGTGTTGCTCAAGCTAACAGGCACTTTGCAAATACAATGGCTTTTTCATCCATGACAGAGCCAATATTTACTATAATGTTAAGACCAAGAAATGGGCTGAATAATAATTAGAGCAACCACAAAATCTATTTGGTCTACTGCTAAACTAAGTCAATGGAACTGGCTTCTGTCCAAAATTAGATATCCATTTCCATCACACACAATGCAAATACTTTTATCATACTTTCCTAAAAACTCATCTACATTGATTCTTTAATGTGCTTCTGGTTCATATCTCTTCACTTTTGTGCTTAGTTCTTGGTTGAGTTGACTTTTTTATATGGCTAAATTGTATGTGCGTTGACTTACATACTTACAATCCATACACACTGAAATACTTAAAAGAGACTGTATTGTACCATTAAAAATAGCTAAAAATAGCAAAATAACACCTCAGTGTAGCAGCTCATTAAGAACAGTGGAAAAAAAATATCTAGAAATGTGTTATGTCAAGATCACAAGATAGATTATCTCAGGATCTCGTCAATTTAAACTCTTATGAAGAGATCACAAGACAGATTATTTTAGGATCTCGTCATTTTAAACCGTTATGTCAAGATCACAAAATAAATGATTTTAGGATCTCAACATAACACCTTTTTTCACCATGTCCTCACTGAGCCATCGTACCACAGGGGGTTCTTTAACACCTCAATACTTCTTTAATGAACAATTAGGATGTCCTTCAGATATGGGCTCCTCAGGCATTTGGTCTAAGTAATGAAATAAAGTAATGAAGCATCATAAAATCCAATTATACACCATCTTTAAGTGGCTCAATTGTACAGTGATTATATAACAAAGAAAGAAAAGGAGAGAAGTGCTCTTTAATTAGAAACTTGATTGTTTTTCTGATAGGAGACTCTACCTACCAATTACATAATTGTCATACATTCTACAAATAGCATTCTATGCCTCAGTTTCACTTTGTTTTTGATCCTTGTTTCCTCCTCCTCCCCGCCTTGCAGCTTGCAGCGTGCCTTGTCCAAGGGGGGAAGGTGGCCCAGTAGACCACTTGCTCTGCCTGCTGGCTGGCCTCTCAGTCTATGTCGGCCAGTGTTGGACAACTACCGAGTCCCAATGGACAAGGCCACGGGCCAAATTATGTCATTGTATTTATTAAGCATGTTAATTCAGTAACCCGCAATTCAACTCATAAGTGGATGTCTCCTTTCTGAATTCCAAGAGGCTTTTAGGTCCGTGCTGTAAAATAATTCCGTCCAAACTGTAACTGTGTCTGTGATGATTCCTGAGCCTTGAATCTGTATTGATTTTCTAAAGAAGATTCTGTATAATATGTGTATATATTGCAGGTGCAGGACAGTATGGGAACTGCTCCCTTTGCCAAGTTTGCTCCCTGCTTAGATTATAACTCTAAAGTGTCATTGTTGTATCCCTGCTTACCTGCTATTAAAATTTATCTAGTAAAAAAGGTTTGTTCAATTTAAGGAAGCAATATATAAGAAAAAAAGGAAAAAAAAACATTTAAATAAAAAAAAGAATTTGCCTTGAATTGAAGTTGAAGTGTATTAAACAGCTCTTTTGAACCCCTATTATACTACTACACAGATATGTTAAAAAATAATTAGTTCAAAGCAAAATGTTCTTGACACAACATACAGAAAAGTGTCATAAGTTAGTGAACATTTTCATTACTTAGCTGTTATTTTTTGCAGGATGATTCACAGATTAGGTCGCTTCAGTGAGCAAGGTAAATGGTAAAATTACGCATACCATTAAAAAAAATAAATACATTCGAACTTCCACTGGAACGAGAACAACCCACAATCTACTGCAGAAGTGTTTTGTCAGAACTATTAAAACAACTCTTTATCTGCTGAGTCAAAATCTCCTGCTGGCATCCACAAGCTACCTGAATTTAAATCCAAAGTAACTTTTCCAAACAAATAACAGTGATGTGAACTCCTGCAAGACATGTGCAGCTAAGCGTAGAAGAATGTCATCTATCCTGGCAGAGGAATTGCAGGTGAGATTTTAGGTATGTGACTGTTCTGTGACCTGAATACATACAAATTTATAATCAGCGTCCTGCTGTGTTTCAAGGCATTTTATGGATGATAGCTGGGAGGCACTTCAAAACTCTGGAAAGAAATGCTGCCCAAGCCTGTGTAATGTATAAACATAGTTCACAGTAAAGTGAACATAATGTTCATTCATTCAATGAACAGATTTTAACATAGCGATATTTGAGTAGAAACATTTTTAAGTATGGGATTAGATTATGAAAGCTTTGCTTCAAATCATCAAGCGCACAATTGTTTTTTTTTTTCAGAATGGAAAAAAAACACTTAAGTTACCAAACTTTCAGTTAGTTTCAGTTAGGGGTTTATAAGTAGTTTTACATTGTTACTAACTTGGTTTAGACTTGTGTATGGAGATTTTTTTCCCCAGAAATACATGTGCACTAATGACATTCTGGAGTAAATAGATTTGAGAATCTGTGTTTTTAGACAGTGCTTTGAAACATGAGATTTTAGTGGAGTTCGAGAATGTGTGAAATCATTTTTATTGTAGACCCTGCCGCATATCCTAACTGGGTCATGCAGCTATTTAAGATGCTTTAAACTTGCCTCGGGGTCTGATTTATTTTCTTCTTGGATGCCTATCTCTGTCTCTTCATATTACAATACCTCGTAATAGCCTTTTCAACCTTATCACTCCCCCCCTCCCCCCGACAATGTACCTAACACCATTAGATTTTAACTTTCAGATACATTGATATGGATTCAAAGTTCAAACTGCTGCTTTCTAAATATGTCTATGATGTGGCTTACATTATCCAGTGAGAAGAACGAAGCAACAGAAAACGTCTGGGCAAACTGGGAATAAACTGGTAAACTGCTGATAAATGTGTGAATTAAACTGAAGATCGCATGGGATAATATGGGATAATATGCACTCAGTGTTATTTATTTAGCAAACAAGTGCCACCCCCTTTCTTTCTTTTACAGAAATGCTTTTATGCAAACGATTGCAATTCATTTTCCTTACCTAACATTTTAAAGCAAACCTATTTAGAAAGTCCTAATAACACCTATTAAATGTAACCATTAACATTGTGTCAGGCTAATTGCAGAGTCAGGGAATAATTTCTGGCGAAACAAAATTATGTTTTTTTTTTTTTTTTAATCACATTAGTCTTTTTTTTTTTTAAATCTACAAATAAAACATTTTCCCAAATTGCAAATATTACCACATTCTTAGAATTTGTAATTGCCTAAATATAAAACGATAAACCACAAATACAGCATAAAGCCTTATTTCTGTCAACAACATTATGCAGCTATGGGAGAAAAAGTCAAAAAATGGTAAGAAAGAACTGCATGTAGTTGAACTACTGTGTCAGTGTGCTTTGGTAATCTGTCTTAAACACATGGGTGGCATATAACACCAGACTGGATTTATACTATAAAAATGATTAAACTGATAATTAAACCAAGCATAATTGATAAGGAATATATGCTGTGTTTCTCATTTCAGCACTTGGACCATTTGTTTCAGATTTAAATATAACAGCATAACTGCTACATTTATATATACAGTACTGAACCATACACAATGATAAAGATGCAATACATGCAGAGAGAGAGAGAGAGAGAGAGAGAGAGAGAGAGAGAGAGAGAGAGAGAGAGAGAGAGAGAGAGAGAGAGGCAAACAGTATTGTATAATAACTCCATCAGGTAGAACACCCATATGGGGAAGGTACTGGAGGATGCTACTCAAGTCTTTGATGTATTGTCCAGTTCTTTTCAAATTGTTTTGTCAATTTGCTTTGGCCTCTCTGTCTCCAAGGACACTTCTGACATCATGTGTCGAATGTTCCTAGATAATAATAATAACAATTTATTTTTCAGTGCTTACTTTGAGCTAATTTTAAGTTTTATGCAGATCGTTTTTTGGGGGGACTTTCATTTTTTATATACTGCATGAAATTCGTGTTTTCGGTTACTTTCTAAAATTCTTGAGAGGTTATTTTTTTTCTGTCAAAATATGTATAGTAGTAACTCGACAGTACAGTAGTTGAACCTTCTTTACTTTGTTGTCTTCCACAACAAAATCCTTCACGGGCACATTCTTCTGGGGTTTTGTTTTTGAACATTTTGCCACAATTTGCAATGCTGTTTTAAACCCTCTGTATTTTAATTATAATACAGCTTTAAATCCAGCTAACAACTCCTTATTCCTAATTGTAATCTCATTTTAAATCTCGCAAGCAGAGTCTCTAATAGAAATGTAGGAATGTGCTGTCACTCAGTAGCAGGGGCGGGATTAAATTACTCAGAACAAATCAATGATAGATACAAGCTTTATGTTCTGCCTTTCCTCACCAGAACACCTTCACTAATGCTCAGGGTAACAAAAGGACCCACAAAGGTACCAAGAAAGATAGGTTTACTTATGTAAAAAAAAACATAACACAATAGTCAAAACATAGCAAAAAATCGTCTTCGGGTGTATATTATTGGTCATGTCCATAATGGTTAAACCATTGAACTAATCTTAATTTGTTAGACGCCACAGATGTACAAATAAGTCTTTTGATTAACAGTTACCACGGCTTAAGGTATGATATAAAGAGATTCCTATTAAAAACACTAGAGCGAGGAAAGGTAGTTGTAAGGAAAAACGGTAAAGGAAAAAAATTTTCAGTTGGTTAAGTCTAATATAACTACCAGGAATGCGGTGCGTACAAAACGTAAATTAATTTCGTAATAGTTCTACTTGACACTTATGAAGGAGGGATTAACGTGGTCGATAAATAAGTGTGTAAATAATTCTGTGATAAATAGATGGTCTTTATAAGGTTCAAAGAAGTAACAAATCTGTTCTACCGTTCTCGACAATTTGAGTGTTATATGTGGACCGGTGTACGTCTGGCTATATGTAAAAATGTCTAGACAGACATATATTGTGCAGGAACGCGGGACACTGCTCAACTGCGCTGGGAAATGTATTTTTTTATTATTTGTAGTAGGTTTTATTTTTTAATGGGAAAGGAGTGGTCAGTGTGAATTGATTAACGATTCCCACTGTTTTTCTGGTGGTTTCCAATGTTTATTGGCTATCCAATGAATACATTTTTTTTTGTATTTTGTTTTATCAGTTTTTATCGGTTTTTATCAGAAGCCCTAAATATAATAAGCCAGTAAAGGTATTACAAATTTGGTAACTTGATTCAGAATTAAACAAATCTGCGGTAGTGGCTACATGTTTATTCAGAAAACTTAATTGCAATTGTGCCGAATGCCATACTATATTTCTCTAAAGGATAATTTTGTGTCTCGCTCCTTTTCCACATACATTCCTTTTCATTTCCTTTTTTTAAAAGCAAACCAATTCAGATTAGATTGATGGTCTTACGCCAAGCATGTTTTGCAGTTTAATTAAAGCATTTATCAAGATAACTTGAATACTTCCTCCTAATTGCAGCCAGCTATTTATTTAACCACATTTAATTAAGACACTATTTATCTTACCAGAAATTAGTCAAGTTATTCAGTGTTTAGACAAGATGGCAAGAAGCTTTTAAATCTCACAATATACACCTTGCCACATGCAGACAGATATAAATTTTACAGATGCTGTCTGTATATAACCAAGGAATATAGTTGTCTAAAATCAAATGAACTACAAATAAAATGATAAGTAGAACTACACTGGAAAGGAAATGTTGCTAAATTAAGTTTTATTATCCACACACGTCAACAGACTTGTGGTTGTCATTAACTTCATTCGTAACCCTGTTTCAGGCATGTGATGTTTGCAAATAATTTAATGTAGGAAGGGTGAATAGTGGAAAAAATACATTTAATTATGAATGGACAAAAAGGGGTTGATTTTCTAAGCCCTCGACAGGATTTTCAATAACAAAAAATATTTTGCACTGTCACTCACAGTGCACAATGTAGTTGCATTAGAATGTTGATCATGCATTATCTAGGTAGTGTCGAGGGTAAAAGTAAAGAAATCAAGCAAATTCACTAGATAATTCAGTGCCTTCTTTTCATACTGTGATAATGACCGCTCTGTGCAACTGACTCTCAGGCAAAATACCTTTCTGAGAAAGAATGGATTGAAAATGGTAAAATTAGGATCCGGTTTTAACTTCTGATAACAAAGCCTGTAGTTACACCTTACAATTACAATAAAATATTCTAATGACAGAACCACAAAACCTGCATACCTCTTAAATGTGCAGGTTGTATTAATCTGGAAAACAGAGAGAAGATGGTATGATTTAAGAAACAAATTTGAGCTTGATTTGAGTCTAATGATTCGAGATGGTGGGACGAGGTGAGCCTGGCTGCTGCTAATTTGAACTGTGCAGAAGGATTACAGTGCTATGCATGGCCAGCAGGAGCATGTTTCAGGGTTGACTGCTGACGATCCTCCAGGAAGGTGTTCAATGAAGCATCAGGCACAGCTGGTACTTGGCAGGGCATGCCCCAGGTAAATGCAATGAAAGAAAGGTCAGAATACAAAAATAGCTTTCAGGTTAAACAAGCCTTTTGGAATAAATGAATTTAGGAATGCCTGGACATTGGCTAACCTTGACAAAGGCTTATCTATGAAGAAAGCAACGATTGAACGATTGTATCTGACGGGTGAGTCAGCTACAGCCAGGAATAAATGACTGTGTAATATAAGGCTGTGTGAAAATGTGAAAAATGAATTGCGATACTCGGAAACCACCTGGACCTCGTTGTGCGTGTTTACTGTCCGTTCCCGCAAAGTCAGCATGCTGTGTATTGCGAGCCATCTGCAGCAGCCACAGCAGACAAATGACAAGCATGTCTCCAAGTTATTTAAAAAATATTTGTGAAACTGTTCTTGACTGTTATCAGTGAAGTCCAACAGCGGTTTAGGGCACTGCCATGAATATTTACCTTTAAAATAAATCAAGGGCTGAAGCTTAGTCAATAATAAAATAAAGATACAGCTGCGACACGCCAAGAGGCATTCCATTCAGGAAAAGTAAAAAAGGGCCATCTAGACCCTTGCATGCTGATGTTTCAGCTCATGTATCTTGTCCCAGGGATGAGTCACTCAGTTAAAGATCCTTGTAGCAGGAGACTGACGTGTGCAGGGTGGAGAGATCCTGAGATTCCTGATAAGAAGACACAAAGCTCCCCAGGGACCAGTTTCTAGAGTATTGCACTGTCCCAAGCACAGAATAATCCCAAAGAAATGCCCTTTTATATCACCAGCAGCCAACACACACACACACACACACACACACACACACACACGCACACACACGCACACACGCACTGTATATCACTGATATACTGGACTGTGCTGCACAGAAATCAATTTTGTTCAGCAGACATGTTAACATGAAGCTTTCAAAATACAAATGATGGAATATTATATAATGTAAGGGTTTAATGAATAGAGGGGGTAAAGTGGGGTAATGATTATAAAGTAAGTATAACAGTTCTGGAAAATCCTGTAGTTAATAACATCTATTTTATCTACAGTATTTTTATTTCTGATTTTATACCCTACAGTCTTCTTGGAAGTGGTATGAAGGACAGTCTGTCTCGTTGAAATGTGTGCCCCTTCTTTGCTGTGTTCAAATTGCAGGTGTGTTTACACAGTATGGGGTAGTTTGTTATTTTTATTTATTGGACATGGGGCCCAGGCTATCAATCAACCTGATCTAGTTGATCCTGGCCAAGGGTCAGTGTACACATCAACAAAAGATGCAAAGCACCTGCTACTGTTTTATTCAGTGCAACTTATTAAGGCTACTCATCTATCTATGCTTGTGTTGCCCAAGGTCAAAAAGTAATACTGGGAACAGATCCATATCCCCAGAAAAACATTCAGGTCCTGGTTTTCTAAGCCTTCACTCCATTGAAAAATGCACTCAGCTGTGCCCATTAGTATTGACACCCCCTATTAAAACTCGTAAATTATGGAATGTACCTTCATTTGTCAGGGAAGATGTGACCGTTATAGTTTTCAAGCCAAGACTAAAAACTCACTTTTATAAATGTCTTTCTTATCTTAGTGGGTTTTACCGTAACTTTAAAATTGCTGCTTTTGTATTATTATGTGTATACTGTTATTTAAATGGTGTACAAATGGATATACAAATGGATTGTGGTTTGTTCTTTTTTTCTGCTATGTACTGTTCAGTGCTTTGCAATACTTTTGTATAAAAGGCGCTATATAAATAAACAGATATCAGTAAGTACTATGTCAATACATAGTAATTAGAGACACTAGAGATGTGTTACTCTCTTCACATTCAAGTTCAAGTCAACCTGAAGCTGGTAATAATCCAAAGGAGATTACACAGAAAACAATGGGATGGCAGTGTTATGATCAAGGCTTTTCTTATTAAATATATTATTTATTATTATTTGTTTATTTAGCAGGCACCTTTATAAAAGGTGATTTATAGATACTAGGGTGTGTGAGCTATGCATCAGCCGCAGAGTTGACTTCAAAGTTAAGATGCTAACATTCGCTGAAAGTAAGCCATGCTTTTCAGTTAAAATAATTCAATACAATGTTCTAATAGCAGCAGTGAAAATTTAAACAGAATTTACCCCTGTGAGCAAAAGTTCTAATTATATCAAATAAGTCAAACACGTTTTTCACAGCCGAAGAATCAAATGCAGATCTGTAGCTAGCAAACATTCTGTGGCAAGAAATTGTACTAGTCTAGTAATGTATTAAACACTTGACTGATTCTGCAGGAGAAATCTTTCCAAAATCTTGCAGAGAAATAGCTTCAACAACAACTGCCTAAGATGTGCCTCCTCATCAGCAAAAGCCCTGTGTTAAAAGTGGTGTGCTGAATCCTTCTATTGGATTGTTAGACTGAAACGAATGCTCCAAAGATGAATTGATCAAACACGTCAGTGAAGCTTTTACCTGCTCGACACAGTGTGGTTCTTATCTGCACCCCAATTAAACAAGCATCGGCAATGACAAAGTCAAACTCCCCCAGAGCTCAGATAAGCGTTCCCCTACCTGTAGCTGCACCTTTGCAACTAGCACTGGCTCTTCATATTTCATTACTGTAATTTATTATGAAGGTCAATTTTATAAATGGGCTGAGGGTAGACCAATTTCTGTCTCAACTTAATTAAAACTCAGCTGCTGCACATCGGCAAGCCTAATGTGTTTTCAGCTTTCAATAATCAACAGAAGTAAATCATCTCTGTTTTATCGAGTCAGAAGTCAGTAGGCTGGAACAAATGCAGAAAATAAATAGGGGGACTGGCATATGGTTGGAATAATCGCTTGTTTTAGCAGACAGACTGCAGCGCCTCTGAGTTGGAAAGTGTTTATTAATGCATTTGAAAAAGCACAAACAAAATACAAAAATAACATATCTGAGAGGAAAAAAAAACTGATCTAATCTAATTAACAAAACTTGCACGTAAGGGCATGCTCGAGGGACAGTAATATTAACCAGGAAAGCCTGTTCTTGCCTGAGTGTACACAGCAACATCATTAACTCCTGGTCTTGATTTATAAGCTTTGCATATGAATAGCTTCCACTGCATTCAAAATTAGACGAATATCAGCAATGTACAGACGCTTCAAAATTAACTGACCCCAGTAACCATTTCATTAAAAGCATACAAGACTCCTTCCATCAGTTAACTAATGTTCCATTATTGAAACTCGAGTAAACCATTTATCATTATCTGCTGTTCTTGGAGAAGGTAATAGCAGGCGCATCTGGCAAAAACTCCTCTTGTAGTAAATCCTATACTGTTATCTCATCTTTGCCACCTGTCTTTGGTGATAACTGTCGATCAGCTATTCATGGGAGATAAATTTATATATTTAAGCTTTTCGTCTCTACCAGCAGCCTAAACATCCAAATATAAATAAATAAATAAGATCATTAGAGCCTTAATAGCCTCTGCAGCCAGCATGCTTGCTGAATGATTGTTTAATCTGAGGTCTGTCCTCTGCCTCAGAACTCATACTTTTGTTTATATTATCTGTGAGATTCCTAGTCATTTATTTATTTATTTATTTATTTATTTATTTTGTCAAAATGTGAAAGCTGTTCACACAGTTTAACAACTTATTTAAAAAAAAAGGATTTGATAGATTTATAATACTATTTCAGTATTTCACAAAGGTAGATTTGTTAGATTGTAGAAGAAGACAAAGTGCTCAGGCACACAATGCGCACGCCCCCATTAATCATGGAGCATAAGCCACCCCACCTCTGCCGGTAAAGAAAACAATAAAGCTTTACCTTGTTCATTAGTGATACAGGGCAATAAATCCCTGAAAAAGCTCCTTCCTTGAAAAGGTGTTTTCACTCCTTATGTAATGTTTTTTGACTTGCAAATGAAATCATTGAAGCCCAATGTAAATTAAAGCCTTACATCAAGTCTAAACATCCCTGGTAAAATGCTACATAGTAGAGACTGATTAAAAGCTGGAAAATCTTATGATAATTGTGAATACAATAACACTACACCATGACTGTGCTGTAGCACCGCAGCAGTTGTCATATGGCTGTGTTGGTTACAATGCAACAACATGTTTAATTCATTTTGTATTAACAGCGTGTGATAGAAACACCTCATGGAAATTGTTGCTGTGACTATTAACTATTCTACTTCATAGACTGTACAGTAATCTATCTGGAGTTAGTGTTGATTTTAACATGCAGGCAGACTGTGGCCTGCTGTCATATATATCATAGATCCATCCCGTAGTGTTCTTCTAACAGGATCTATAAAGAGTGTGCATCTTCTTATTTTCATGCAATATAAATAGGTAGGTGTAGACCATGATGAGGAATCCTTGGGATCCTTTAAAACCCAATTTCATCATTTCATTCTACCATTAACCAGCTACTAGGAACCGGGCAACCACTGCCAAATTGACTCATTCATAAAATGTTTTATGTTCTTATTTCTTAAGATAGAGAAGGTCATAGCAAACACAGCTGTAGCAGTCCAGCTATAGCATTCGCATTCATTCTCGTTGGGTAGTCTCTCATCTATTAGTCTGATTGATAGTTGAACAAGATGACACATTTAAAGCCATGTACTCAAACATTAAATAAATAATTGAAGCAGATTCCTGCTTCTAATTAGAACAGCACCATATGTTTGCTTTTCATAATGTGCATGCAGAATGACGGAGGCATTGGAAATGTGAAACAGATCTTTAGAGAGATTTACAGTTCCATGACTCCTTACAGTTCATGAAATATGGTTTGCCTAATACATGTCCTAGTGTAGGTTTAATGATATATTTATGTGTGAGCATGTATCATAAACAACAATGCGCCGCCTTCTCTAATGCGTCACCAGATTGGGGTTAGCAGGGGCCCGGGTGTTTGTTCACCGGGTTGAAGCAATAAGAATGAATTCACCAGGTGCTGCTCCTGCATAAACTCTTCAAGGTTGTCGTTTCTAACTAAAACACAAACCCATAGCTGGATTATTTCTATTAGAGAGTGCTATGAGCTCCATTTTGATCACAATGGAACGAGTTGCTGTCTGGGCTAATGGTGCGAGTATTAGATTTGTCATATTCTGCATCCTGCATCCTTTAATAGGCGGCAGTGTGGTCCAGTGGTTGAAGTCCAGGACTTGTAACTAGAAAGTCACAAATTTAAATCCCACCTATGTCACTGACTGACTCACTGTGTGACCCTGAGCAAGTCTCCTTGTGCTCCATCCTACAGATGAAATGATAAATCAATGTCCTATTGTAGTTGACTGCATTTGTATTTGTGATGGTGGTCCACTTTGAAAGGCATTATATAAAGATTATTATTAATAACGTATAGAATAAAGTTAACATACACAAGTACCTACAGATGATATATAGCTAATAACCTGTTCTATCACATTAAGCATACAAAATTACAAATCATTAAATTCATGCAATTCAGTAAAACTTTAACACCTACAGCTGAGGTAATGAAACACTGTAATTAAACATACCATATACCAAAGAATGTAATTCAGTACAACTGATACATTACAGAACTTTATTAATCTTGAAAAATTCAGTAAAATGTTTATATACTTTGAGAGTTGCTGTTAAGACATTGTACTAACGTGCAATTGAAATGAATAAAATAAAAGGTCTAGCTGTTCAATAACAGACATGATCTGCAGCCCTTACTGATGAAACAGAAGAAAAATCAAGAACGAGGTGGCTGTTTTAATTTGCTTAACTGCAACAATTTAAAGCACACAATGCTCCATCTAAGGCTTTGGTGGTCTGAATAATTCTGTAACTTTCATTTGCCTCAGTCTGCTGGTGTTTTTTCTGGCAGCTAAATCTCATAGACATTTTAGTAGCAGAAGCTGTGTGGGTAATACACCAAATGCAATTCATCACTTGATTACAGGTCAAAGATAATTGACTACTGTATATATCAAACCCTGTACTGTAAGAGCTGTAGGTAGGTAATGTACAATCTTAAGTGATCAAATCTCATCTTGACAGAAAGGGCAGATTTCAACACTTCAGCTTTGTTGAGCTGGAGTTAAGAGGGTATCTTGGCCACTGACAGGCACCTATTCCACTGTGTGATATTCTGCCTCGAGCTACACTCATGCTGGACTGAACAATACACTCTGCACTCACTTCCTTACCCTTGATTCAAGTCAAAGCCTTAGCCTACAGCTAGCTTTCTTTCACCATCCTGATCACATGTGTAAGTGCTGAGATTTTAATTTTCATTGGAAAAAATGAATACCACTGGGAGAATACATTTGGATGTAAATATCTCAAGTAGCCATCTGCCAGCTCTCTCCGCAATCTCTGAGCTATGTTCCTGGGGTGAGTTCTGACACCAAGGATAGCTGAGAGAGCCATTTTAACTACTGTCGCAGATCGCAGTGTGCCAACAGTTGCTTTGTAGTTAAACGAGGCAAACTTGTTCTTCTTTGGTACATTTCCCAATTTATTTAGTGTCCAGAGATGCTGTTGCTGATGAGACGGGAGGGGAGTGTGTTCAGTTGGGGTCTGTTCAATTTATCTTAGCAGCAGGCCACAACATTTTAGATCAGTTTTACTGTTAGCTAAACTGAGCTGCTTTTGAAAACATGCATCTGTGTTTTGTATCGTCCTTTTGTTTGCCTCTTATGAAGTATGCAATAAAGATATTTAAAAGGAATCCCATATTGAGTGAAAATGAGTGCAGCATGCATGCCCATTCTATTTAAATGTATTTTCCTGCGCCTCGGATACAGGGGTTTATTGTGCTGGTTGTTGATTAAGATTTTGTCAAAAATGGTTGTGACTGTTTTCGGTAACACTACATGGAGTGCCTCTAATTACTGTGTATTTACATAGTAATTACTTAGTAAATACACATCTACTCACACATAATTACAATGTTATTATGCATAGTTACAATGTCCTTAACATGTACATTGTTTTGCACGATATAACCCTAAAGCTAGAGTTCAAGTTATTTTGAGTTAGGGTAGAAGTTTGTGTTGGTTGGTTAGAGTTGGAATTGGGGTTGGGTTAGAGTTACGAGTAAGCCTATGGCTAGGGTTAGGGTTAGGGTTAGGGCTAAGGTTGGGGTTAGGGTAATGATTAGAGTTAGTGTAAAGGTTTTGGCTAGTTGTTTCCTGAATGAAATCTGTCTTGGATAATCTGTAAGGTTTATTATTATGTATAGCCATGCAGGGACCAGGAGAGAGAACCAGTTTTTGACAGTATACCATACGGCCAGGGGATTTCCTCCAAAAAGCCCAATATCCCAGACACTCCTCTGAGCTACAGTTAAACAAAAAAGGAAAGCCCAAGTAAACAACAATAGATGGATCTATCACAGGACGCTGGGACCGCATGGGTTTTCAGTCTGGCTTGCTTTGCGACTGTTGAAAGGACCCAACTGTAGGGTGTGCTCAAAAAGCTGTTTTTCTGTCAGCAATAAACACCAAGAAGGACAATTATTGGACTTGCAATATAGAGCTGAACTTTTTACCCTAGAAGAAAACTGACAATGAATGATGGCTGCCTAGAGATAACGTCGAAAGCTGCCAGTTTTGAATGATGCTCATCCTGGTGAGGTGTCTGGTTCTTAAAGCTGGCAAGCTGCTATGTTTCAAGCCAAGCTGTTATGATGAGCTGCTGTATACTTTCTTCAGTGACTGCATGAGTTACGAGCTCCTTTCAGCAATCATGCAGAGAGAGATTGGGCACTAGTCTGGAGTGGAGGTCATGGTACAGCTTCTTGAGATGCAGCTGGCTTAGACGCACATGCAGTCAACAAGTCTTTTACTTCAACCTACAAGGTGTTTTCCATGGCGCCTTTGTATGGCATAAGCCTGATAAACAACTACAACGCATAGTATATATTACAGCAGATATGTTGCATCTGTCTTTTTATATATTTGCACTCCAAGGAAACACATTTCAAGTTTATTTAAAATTATGGTGATCATGTAAGTCAAGGAAGAAGCAGCAACAAAATAAGCACGAGATTGTTTAAAAAAAAAAAAAAGTTTTTTAAAATGTTTTTTTTTTTAAGATTGAGATTCATTATTTCAGACAGCCAGCCAATATCTTAATTCAGTATCTTAAATATAATATATCTTAATTTTTATATAGAGCCTTTCATAGTAGACCACTATCAAAAAGCACTTTACAGAGGTAGGCTGTGAACTGTGCATTATATGCAGAGTAACTTACAATAGGACATTGATTTAACATCTATTCCACAGGATGGAGCTCAAGGAGGTTAAGTGACTTGCTCAGGGTCACACAGTAAGTGAGTCAGTGGCAGAGATGGGATTTGAAACAGTGGCCTTCTGGTTACAAGCCCTAGACTTTAACAACTGGACAACACTAGCCTCCCAATGCTGGCAGACGGAATCTGTGTGTGCGTGTGTGTTTCTGAGCTAACTGAGATTTTTAAATGTTGTGGTTTGTCAAGGCAGTAGGATACCCAATGTAAATACCGGTAAAATATTTGGAATAACTAAATAACCAGCAGGGAGTCACATTGCTCGGTTGGTTGTCAGATCATAAATGGTATTGCCAAAATGTTAGCATCTTTTCCATGGCAGCAGCGTGCACCCAGAAATGCAAAGACACCACTCTAAAAATCTAAGCACCAGCCCCATAACAAAGAAACGCTGAAACAAAAACGTAATTACATCAATGACACAAGTCTCCAATAGAAAAGAAACTATCGTCGAAAGATCTTTCTTTCAACCTTTCTAACTTTAGAACTACCGAGCATTTTATAGATAAGCCAAGAATAAGATGCCCTTATCATTCATGTTATTGATGCCGAAGGAGTAAATTGAATAACTGCAGTACCAACAATGCTGATCAATCTATCACACCTTAACTTATTTGAGGAGTATGTGAGAGCCAAATCGGAAATACAAAAGCAAGGAAGAAAATGAAAAGCAACTGTATACCGTACATTAGTATATATGACATGTACCAGGATATATATATATATATATATATATATATATATATATATATATATATATATATATATATATATATATATATATATATATATTCGTATGTAACGAGGAAATGATATATATACATACCGATATTATTTCCTTTCGATTATCCTGTTATTAAGCTAACTCTTCACCTTTACTTGCTTTATGGAGGTACTGTAGTTCCTTATTCCAAGAAATGACTGCAAATACAAAGTACCGTGGCATTATACCCTTTTCCCACATAAGGGTGTAACAAGAAACAAACATAACATAATAGGTTGTACGGACGAATGACATTAAAATCCCGGTTTGTGTAGCCAAAACATTACGGGGAGGAATGTCTCCTCAACTATAAATATATATATATATATATATATATATATATATATATATATATATATATATATAGTATATCCTATATATATATATATATATATATATATATATATATATATATATATATATATATGTATGCTTGTGTGTGTGTGTGTGTGTGTGTGTATATATATATATATATATAGTAATTGTTTTGGAATTATTTTATTCTTGTACTGTTATTTTATTGCGTATGATTTACTTAGCTCTCTCTTTGTATTGATGCTGCACTACTGAGATGTACCTGTGCTGCCCCTGCAGGCACAAAGTGAATAGACTAAACTAAACTAAATACTTCTAATGGGGAAGAATGTCATGCTTCAGAGCACAAGAGCAAAGTGCAACTCCCATATCCTTCCCCATGATTAGCCTTGACGATTCTTTTTCCAGAAATGCTTTTGGCTAGAAATTAGATGATGTTTTTTTTTCCCCCTTTTATACAGGTTCGTTTTCAAACCAGACAGAGAGTTTTGACAGAAAGCAACGTGACTAGTTGTGGTCTAGCCTTGTTCTTCAGGTATAAGGACTCCGGTGCTGCCTGCGCTTTGCATTCCACTGCTCATATTCCAGCTTCACCAAGTCATAGCCTTGGAGACCACTTGCATTCAGATGAATTATATTTGTCAAACGTTTCTGTCACAGAGATAAAAGCTGTCTGGCACAGAGAGATCCCTATATCCCGTTGAGAGAAAAAATGAAAAACAACTTTGCTGTCTTTCACAATATCCATTTTCATCCTTTTGACCTTTGAATAGCATAGCTGCTGTCACAAAGCAGAAAGACAGAAAAAGACAACATGTCCTTGCAAGCAGCATGAGAAGTGGGGGTTAATGGATTGTAATTCAATGTATAACCATGCAATAATATTGTAATAACTGAGTAACTACCAACATGTTCTGTTCTTGCATGGTAAGTACTGATGAAATAGTGTATAATTACATGGAAATTGCCTGTACCGTGGCATTACCATGTAATTGTAAAAGGCAACATAATGTTATTCACAATGCCTTTCATGTGTTATTACACAGTAGCTATCGTGTAAGAGCAGTAATCATTGCTCCTTTTTGGTTATTACAATGTAACTACAGGGACATGGCTCTCTCTGCCCTGTAACCAACCTAACATTTATATTGTACTTGGAATTATTTCTCAAGGATACATATTCATGATTCATTGGCTTCTGGCTCTGAACACAAAATCTCACCAGGGGCTATATATTCATTACCATATCAATACAAGCTCAAGCCTTCTATTCACTTCAATACCCACACTCATGCTTTATAAATGAGTCTCTCCAGCAGAGCTCAAGAGGTTTTTATATGTAAATAAATAAATAAACCAGGTGTAGTCCAGCGTGACAGGATTCACCCCCATCCATATGCAGAGGATTCATTTCACAGTGCTGTCAGTATTAACAAGAATTTCAGCATGATCCGCGATGACTGACCAGTGCACTTGTGTGCCCCAGATACTCCGCAGATGTGTTTAGGAGAGTTGTTGTGGGGCTTGTACAGGAAACACATTGGTTATCCCTCTGGCTCACAGCATGTGTTTCAGAGAATTCAATAGTGATGCGGCATTTGACTGTCTATTACAGGGGTGCAAATCGGTTTGGAGACTGGTGCTAAACTGTTTTGAAAGTTTAGCACCAAAGAGCCTACTAACATTTGCGGTATAATGAAGAGGTTTCATTTTACAATAACCATAAAGGCACTTATCATTACCTGTTAGTCTACTATTGCCCACATACCTTTTTGACTTGCTGATTTAATTGGTAATTGGGTAAAGATGTATTGCAAAGACACACAATGTTTTGAGACCATTTTCTGCAGTTAAACTTCCCACATGACACAAAACCTTTTCTCCTGTGTATGATGATGGTGTGGGTGGTCATGAGAGCAGTCCAGACACAAAGCTATCATCATCTGTGGTTCCTAAGGAATTAAAAAAAATACAAACATGTAATGTTGCTGGTGCTATATGAAGTACCCTGGTGCTAGAAACTAATGGCATAGAGCCAAATTTGCACCCCTGCTATTAACAGGACTGTTAAACACTAGCTCACCTTTGGAATGACGGGAGGGGTATTGTTACAATACTTGTTTCTTTAACAAATTATTCAAGAGGCCATTGCAGCAGATGTATTGGGTACTGAGGGGCATGCCCTCTGTTACGTTGAATTTGAAGGTATCCTAGTTTCTTCATATTATCATCACAAAACCAATTGAGACTAGATGAGAGCTGCACAGGGCTCTGTATCACAGCCAGCCAATTCTCGCTTGTTTCAAAGTAAAGGTCAGCTAGTCAGGATCCCAGGGAATCAACAGCTCTGGCATGTGGCACTGTTCATATAATGCACTGACTTTCCATTATTACAAGAAGTAGGTATTGTGTGGTCTGTATGTGTCTCTGGGGATAACAATAGAATTTTAATTTTTTTAGCTGCAGACTGCCCTTCAAGCAGAATAAAGAATCTGAAATGGAGTTGTGTGGCAAAGTGGTGTGGCAGTGTGCAGGTGCAGTGATCAATGAACAGACAGGCAACAGTAATCCAGGTGCAGTGATCAATGGACAGACAGGCAACAGTAATCCTGGTGCATTGTTAGTTATTTTTATAATGCAAAGTTTGAATACAAAACTGCAGTAAACAATAACAATGAGAAGCAGGCAATACAGTGGCGTGTATTAAACTGTTTTAATCCATGGGTTGGTCCTGAAAAAATATTCCCAATCTTATACACCCACAAGTAACACAAAACACAAACACAAGTGCTCAGTGAGTGCTAAAGTGCTCGTGGTGTAAATGCAGGTATTTGTGAAACAAAGTTTAGTGTAGTCGGGGTTTGTGCTGGCCTCTGGCGACAGCTCCGGATCGTGATAGCTGTCTAAATAACAACAAACATTATAATTAATAATGACAAAACGAACAAAACACTCACGATAATAACACACGTTTTTCCTTGCAGTTCAGCTTAACCATAACAAGGAACTGATCACTTCACTACGCTCCCTTTTGTACCATCAATCATGACCCCTTGGTTAACTAGTGCAACTGCTCCCCCAATCCGCAGCCTCCACGTCTTTTCCCTTACAGGTCAAAGACTTAGTGTATAGTAGCTCCGCCCCCTTTCTAGATGACTGACTTCCTTCTAGCCCTGGGAATTCATTGTCTGGCCATCCAGTCCAGGGCACTCTGTTCCCTTTACACAGCGCCCTCACAGGTTGGGAGAGAGATTTGTCACCAAGAAGTCTCTGTCACAAGGTGGTATTGATATTCAGGGGGAAAAATTTTAAGTTTTATTTTTATTTATAACATGTCACTAGATAATAAGGTAGAGATCACGGAAACACTTAATATTTTTAAAAACAAATTGCAACAGAGAATGTTAGTTCAAAGACACTTTTGTAAACTACACATATAGTTTATGTACAAAACAGATCACATTTGTGTAAATGCAATAAATAGTGAATATGGAGCAAAATTTAATTAGGATGTATTCTTGAATTCACACATACAGTACAACATGAAAGGATAAAACATTTTTTAATAGCTTCAAAATCATAGAGTAGCTTGTTTTGTATTGTCCCCTTACCTTTTATTGATGTTAAAGTAATTCCGATTGATTCTTATTGAAATGTCTCAGTATTTCTTTCTCATTTTGATATAGACCGTATTAAGGTGCTTTGACTCCAGTTCGCTGTTGATTCTTATTGAAATGACTCAGTAGTTCTTTCTCTTTCTTTACTCTTTAAAATCTGAAAGGTTCTGTATTAGACTAGGGTACAAAATTGAACCACCAAGTCAGATACATTGATTACTGGAGTAAAAATGAAAAACAAGTCTGGATTGCCAATAATGTACTCTGCTGTGTTCTTAAGTCCTGCCAGCAAGTCTTTCAGTGCAACAGCAAAGATACTTTCCATTCCACATTCTCCAGACAGACACCCACAGAGTGCACATTTTGATTAGATTCCTATCATACTTCAAGTCTGCAAGTCATTTCATTCCTGGTGACTCATTTTTAAATCTTCAGCACCTGTCTGTAAGACTCTTAACAAAAGCAGTATATGTCTTCTTTCT
>NC_054555.1:2068334-2135834 GCF_017654505.1 Polyodon spathula | reverse complement strand
ATGAATCACTTACACAACAGTAATGCAGGGCTTGAATTAGGAGCCTAGACACTGTATAGATAGAAAGACACTGCAGATGGTCCAATTTTTGATTCAGTTGGAAGGATTGTATCATACAATTTAACAAGGCATGTAAAAAATACAATATGCTGCTACTAAATATACTATATTCAATGGGAGCATGCGTAATGGACATAAGCTGGGCCTGAACCGGCAACCACACATACAAAAATAAAACCACTATGGAAAAGAGACAGGCTTGTCTGCACTCAGACAGCAGTCAGAATCCATGCCAGCTGTGCATCACACAGCACTGCTCATTCCACATGCTTGAGTTGCAGCAGGAGCACCCAGGTGTGTTGCTGCAGTCGACATCACTAAACGGCAAGCCCAGCCCGACCATCGCTACTGCTGTGAGAACTGAGTCTCCATACAGGTGGCAGATGGAGCTCCATGCTGTGTTCAGAGAGCTGTTGCACACGGATTGCTTTAAGGTGTTGTGGTAGGATGTGCTCCAGTGCTATCCACAGATTGGTTCTCCTTCATAGCTTTCAAAAACAGGTGGCCATGTCGAGCAAAGAGCTTTCCTTCTTCTGGGACCCGAGCTTGCAGCATGGTGAATGATGCTGCATTTCCATTGATCACACACTCTGAGTGGCTTCTCCCTTCAAAGACATAAACATCTACCTTCCTGCAGCCCCTTTTCCATTTGACCAGTTAGTGTTCTAGCTGCAGATGAGAAAACTCTTCCTCACAATCATTATACATAAATGGCATCAACATCAATCGAGAGATTGATTTAACTTTAATGGTCAGCAGCCTGGTTATAATATATTCAATGTATGATTATTCATGAATGAGCTCTGGCTACACATTGGATCTTTTGTGTCCCAGGACGAGGTAGGAAGTGGTTAGGGAACCCTTTGCATATTCAGCTCTACGTGGCTGGAATATTCGCCTCCATGAACTTCAAGCAATTGAGACTGAAAACCGCATCAATAATGCATCTTAATATGTGCAATTGTGTTTAGTATTAAACTGTGTGTGTTTATTCATTCATTAAATATATCTCACTGAATATTTGAACAAATAAATCAATAAATAAAAGGTGTGTGCATCACACATTCATACTGTTGTTTCCTCTGTGGACTATCCTACCTCCACAATGCATCAGATAGAAAAGTAGGTAGAAGCATCACAGACAGGTGGGTTAAAGGAGTCAAACTACCAATAACAGAAGCTCCTGTTACAATCACAGGCAACTCCCATTAAAATAGGGATCCTATGATATACTGCCCATTGATGGCTGGGTTTCAAAG
Source organism: Polyodon spathula (assembly GCF_017654505.1). Classification (NCBI taxonomy): domain Eukaryota; kingdom Metazoa; phylum Chordata; class Actinopteri; order Acipenseriformes; family Polyodontidae; genus Polyodon; species Polyodon spathula. The sequence continues at coordinate 2,134,515 of NC_054555.1, read as the reverse complement.
CAAATGTATTCCAGCTTCCTTTTTTATACATTCAGTCTGGAAGGATTGTGCCTTCACCTGATCATAGGCCTCTTTTCAAGTGTAGCACAAACAATAACACAAAGGATGAAGCCTGCAGAACTATCAGGGAGTTCAGATCTCTTCATAGTCCTCCTACATGTGGATCTGTTAGGGAGTTCTTTCATTTTAAGCGCTGGACATAAGTGCATAGAAGCATGGCTCCAGGCACTTGAGTAAAATGGGTGCACAAAGTGGATCCGTTTTAGAGAGGTACTTGGTTTCATGAGGATTGCACACAAGAATTCATGAACTTAAAAGCTTCTTATATGGGTGCTTTCAGAGAGAGAAAAGGGATGAAAAAAAGACTCAGAACCCTACAGGTGTTTAGGGCTTAAAGTACAGTAAATGCATTTTGTGATATTTCAAAGAACAGGACACAGAAAAAAAGAGGATACATGAACATGTTCTCATCCCCAGAAACAGCAATAACAAAATAGCATGCCCACCTGGCTGAGTAACATTACAGGACTTATGCCTGTCAATTTTTAATTACATTCGTTACAATAATTAAATGCAAAAACAAAATAAATCTGGATATTGTTTTCATTGTGAAGAAAAAATGCACTGAGTATTGGATAACTGAAAGTGTGTTGTGTGTTGGTGTTGCATTATATATATATAAACTACTATGTCTCAAACTACACTGTACTTACACTGCAACTACATGTGTGGATCTGTAATTACATAAACAACCATATGTATAATTAATATGTTATCACAGTTAGAGAGACTCCATGTAAAGTGGTGAGAGATGCAAGAGACTTTACATTATGAAAATAGCCCTTATGCTCTTCTATTTGGACCTACCTGGGTGGTATCGTCTTCTGAATGGTCCAGACCAGAACTCTTTCCAGCTTCCTCCGACACACTGCACTCTACTGCCCCTGCTGCTAACCCTATTACTGATAAATAAACATGATGGCACATTTCAGTCTGCTGCCAGTAATCAGCGTGCTGTAAAATCTTAAATATGCATATAGAGATATTTACACAGGTATTTGCACAACAAAATTGTCAACTTTTTATCTAATAAAACTTATTCATTTACACTAGCAGAATAATTTGATCCCTCATTTACAACTCAGCAGGCAATATGACATGGAACAAGACTGGCACAGATGGCATTTCAGTAATTTTTTTTTTGCACTAAAATATTTGGAACTAATTGGCACTTACTTTTAATGGCTATTACTTAAACAACTGTATAACTTTTATTACAAATGTTACAATGCATTTGTTTAGATTGCAGTTACCCAAGCGTTAACTAAAGGATTCATTGAATGTACAAGTAAATGTTATTATTCCGAACGTTATCTACTTTTTTTTTTGACAAAAGGTAAGACGCTGTAAACTAAGCCCTGTCTTCCAAGATATCAAAGCTAATAATTATTCATGTCCTCAGTTGAGTGTTTTTATACTGCAGTCTGTTTGCTCACCACAATTATTGTGACAGCCGGTGACATGCACTTAGAATGAGCTCAGTTTCTTTTATTAAAAACTGCCTTCCATTATATGTATACTTTTGTTGGACAGGCGTTGTTTATATTACACAGAATATTCACACGCTGATCTCTTAGCAAAGACCTGTTTCTGTTATAACATGTAATCATTAATTAATATAAGATTAAGTAGTTAGATATTCCTCTAGATTCAGTCAAGACAATATTTAAAACAACATTTTATTATGGAGAAATACACTATTTTGCTGTTCAGCCGCTGGATTTAAAAAGTAACTACAAGACTCAAATGGCACATACACACACACACACACACACACACCACACACACACCTTCTACTTGATAACATGATTTCAAAGATTGAGCCACAACAAGATTGAGACCTGTTTCTTTGTTAAGAAATACACCAAATTACTCTCTACAGGTGTTAATTCGATCAGTAAATTCATCAAAAAAAACAAAATTTCAGTTTAAATCCAAGAGGTTCTTAAAAATGAATTTTTAAAAAATATTTCATCCCTACAGGGGGTGTCGTTCCGCAAGAAAGTTGGTTTCAAGATAGAAAGACCAAATTTGTCAAAAAGAGTTTACTCCACATGGCACACACACACACACACACACACACACACACACACACACACCTTTACTTGTGGGGACTTCTCATAGACTCTTACTATATTTTTATTTACTGTTTCTAACTCCAGTCAGACAAAACTCCACACAGGGTGAAAGTCGACAACAAAGTAAATATTTTGGCACTTTTAGTTTTTTTTTTTAAAAGGCACATTTAGTTCTTAAAAATGTGTTTTATAAAGTAGGGATGTCCCCACAGCATAGTTCTTTCAGGAGTTACTAGTTACTATCTTTCTGGGGACATTTTCTCAAATTTTGTCCACACATTGATAGTAATACCCCCCCCCCCCCCCCCCCCCCCCCCCCCCCCCCCCCCCCACACACACACACACACACACACACACACACTCACACACACTGGGCACATTAGTTATCTGAAGTGAGTAATGCTTCGTCAGACTCCAGCAAAATCAGTGACCCGTGCAATCAATAGACGCAACATTACGAAGCAGTGAAGTGAGTAATTTTATTCTGGGACTAAATATCCAGCACTAGATTAGTCTCAGCTGCTTTCACACCTGCATAATCGAGAGGATTATGAAAAATTAAAGCAAATAAAAAAAAGAAAGGAAAAAGAAAAAAAAAGAAAGAAAGAAAGAAAGAAAGAAAGAAAGAAAGAAAGAAAGAAAGAAAGAAAGAAAGAAAGAGCAAATGTTCTCAACAGGGGACCTTTATAATTGAGTCGCTGCATTTCTCAACAGGATTTGTAATATCCTGCAGGGTTGCGGTACTAGTGTGATGCTCTCTTCCCTGTGTTGGGTAAAGTATCTTTAGGCACTGCACAGTTGATACAGAGGGCAGAGTTTGGACATATGCCATCTTATGTAAGAAGAGAGAAGTGGCAGCCTTTATTTATGCAACTCACGGCCCATTTGTTTTTAGGGGTATGGGTCAAAGTTGGCAATATGGGCTTCAGTATAGTGGGCCTATTTAATGTGCTTTACGAGTGTGTGCATCAATACAGCTGCAGCACTTAGAGGTGCTTTAATCCTCAACTCAGGTTTACTGCCTTGTGAAGAATGTTGCAATAGAATGTAAAGCCTGGGAGAGCTGAGAATGCTCAGTACATTTAAACAGAAGGGATTTGGCTTTTTAAACTTATTTTAATCCAAATTTGAACTGGGTGTCTGTATTATTAAATTTTCACATAAGTGGGTCTGGTCAGAGACTCTCACATGTATGGAGCTCATCTCATTGAGATGGAAAATGTAACTCATAACCTATAGATGGCACTCTTAGTAACAGACTTCTTTTTACCTGAAAAGGAGTATAGTTTGCAGAATGTAAAGATAGCATTAGAGAACTCAGCTTCCACACAACAGCTTTCAGTTTGTCTTATGGAGCTGGAATCCAGTGTTGTATTCCTACAGTGACAAGGTAATAAGTCTTTGCATATCCATACTGTGTTACAATACTAGACTATTTACAAGAATCATATTGTTTCTGGTAAAATATTATTATTATTATTATTAGTAGTAGTAGTCACAGTATTATTAGTATTCTTCCCAGAAGAGACCCCCTCCAAAAAAACCAACAACTTCAATTACTAGTGTGGTTAAAAGTACCTGTCTGTGAGAGATTTACAGAAAATGCAATTCTTTCTGTACTACTCGCATATTAATTAACTCATGTATGTGACTATATATGAATGCACACTGTATGTACAATATTGTATGTATTGAAATATATCACCAACAAAAATAAAATACACAGTTAAAAACTATATAAAATGCACAGCCTGTATAAGTGATTACATTGAAAATAACATCTGTAACAATCTATTGGAAAAGTTGACTCAGTCATGCAAATACTGTTTATTCCTAACTGCTATAGCATTTATCTCTATAGTAAAGCGTTTTCAACATCAAGAACTGCATTCCCACAAATTACATTTCAGTCTAATTGAATATGTCTAATTGCATTTACAGAAATAAGGTATGTTTTAAAAGTAATACAGTGATGCGTTAATCAATTAGTTTAGGGTGCAGGGGACGTTGAAGTGAATTTACCAGCAACACAATTAATGCACGGTCCCTTTCAGTGAGACATTTTTTTAATGGATTTTTAATTATGCCTCTGTAAGTATTTGAATATATATTTTCTACATTTCCAAGCCATATAGCAACATTGTATAATTTATTTACTTTAATAGTATTATTGACAAAGCAGCACCGTTTCTGGTAAAGAAGAACACAATATCTATTTTTGATTATACTTAACAAAACCCTTTTTAATGCAAGTGCCCTCAAATGACCTTCCTTATATCATGCAAAAAGATGTACACATTAAGCAGATTTCCACCAGTAATAACATTGTAATTATGTGTAAGCACACATTATTTAGTAACTACTATGTAAATACCACTGTGTAAATACACAGTAATTAGAGACACAAAATAAAGTGCTAAATGGAGAGAAACAAACATGTTAATGTATTCAACTACATATCTTAATTGCTTGGCTCTAGTTTTGTAAAATTAGGCATTTTACCGCTATAAAAAAAGAAGTTAATTAAAGTAAACGCTTTGACAATGTGGCCCCTAATGTAAAGTGATACCATACCTTCTGTCTCTGTAGCATTGTCACTTTCTTATGATAAATATATGAAACTGTTCATGTTAGGCTGGATAAATGTTTTTGCTTTCTTAATGCAAATTGACATCTGTAGACATGTATCTAGTATTTTTTACACCCAATGAGTCTTATATCATCCCAGCAGCCACATAATATGGTTACAGTGTATTATTTATTCATTTTTAATTCTCCTAAAAAAAACTTAAATCAAACAAGCAGAATATCAACTCACATTTACACATTAAAATGATTGCTTAATTGTAAACAGTGTGTCTTTCAAATGGTGTAACTGGTGCTAAAACAAATATAATTAATGGATATATATTGTGAATTGCTAATGGTCCACGATTCATTATTTAAATTCTTAATTTATTTTTCTTTCTTTCCTGGTAATTGCTTTAAATAGCAAATGCTTTCTTTAAAATGAATTACTGAAAGTTAAATTACCAGTCTCTGGAACTGCCTCTTAGGAACATTAGCTATTCTAAGTAATACTTCACACAATAATTTACACATCCCCCATCTTTACAATAGCCAGGCCTGTCAGAGCCCTGCCAATTGATTTTCTAACCACACAAGGTCTTCTTGAACTTTTTATTTTTTATTTGTTAATCAGGTTTTTTTTTGTGACCTCCATGATGCTTTCAGAGGGGAAGGTTAGACTTCCAAAGGCAGAGATTTGTCTCTTCCCTGCCTCGATTTGTGCCTCATTCTGAAAGCTGCAGAAACAAGTTCCTTTGCAAGAGCCCCTGCTCATCTGGCACTCCTGGCAACCTGGCGCTGCATCAGAAAGGCTGTCTCACTCCAGGTTGTCTCAGCATCCCAGTGCAGATGGACACTAGTCAGTGAAGCGCCTCTCAACCTCTTCCTGAGCAGGATAACTTGCATGGATGTCCTTGTAATGAACGAGAAGCATTCGATCAATTCCCAGACATGCCCTACCAAGTTCTCACACGCAGAAGACCTGCTGACCAGGAAATTGAGACTTGTGAATTGTGGCTTTGTAACACTATGCCATCTGCTGTGATATGACAGTATGTGGCTCTAACTAATTGGTGTCAGGTCTTGGCCAGATTTCAAGCAGAGTATGCAGACTTAAAAGAAGATGATCTAGTACGAAATAATAACTGTTGTTACAGCGCAGTCAGATACTCTTAATAAAGGCAAGCCAGGGAAGGTGAGGAAGTGTTGTGCAGTAGTTGAAGGGAGATATGGCAATGATATTGAGCTCTTTGATGTTTTCTCCCTGCATCTGGACTCCACAGGCCCTATATTAGTCAGTGATGTTGGGTGATTTGGAATTTAAAGCACTTGGTAACAAAGCTTTGTAGATGTTTGAATAAGACCTTTGTTTGTGTTGCACTATGATTGGAATTCCAGTTGGAGGGATCATCCCATTCCTCAGCTAACATTTTAATTAAAGCCCTAAAGACCGTTAGCTGTCAGTGCCAGGGCTAGAATGCTATTTACAAATGGAACAGTATTCTACAGTATTCAATTAATTAAAATACCATATAAAAGAACTTTTGATGATCCCTCTGTGTAAATAAAGACACTATTGTCCTAAGCTGACAATACTGAAGCAAAGCACATTGGGGCGAGTTCTCAGAATTAAAATAAGATGTGGGTTTGTGTTGCACTATGATCAGCATTCCAGTTGGAGGGATCATCCCATTCCTGAGCTAACAGAAAGATCAAAGCCTGGTTGCATGTTACAGGGTCAGTGAAAGGGCTAGAATGCTATTTACAAATGGAACAGTATTCTACAGTATTCAATTAATTAAAATACCATATAAAAGAACTTTTGTCTGGTGTGATCCCTCTGTGTAAATAAAGACACTTTGTCCTAAGCTGACAATACTGAAGCAAACACATTGGGGCGAGTTCTCAGAATTAAAATAAATGTGGGTTGTTTGATATCTCAGCATTTAGCAACATTGATTTGAATAAAGAAAGATCAAGCCTGGTTGCATGTTACAGGGTCTTGAAATAATTAACATGCATTCAATGGAGGGGGGGGGATTCTGAAGCAGAACAGAAAGAGAGAGATAGAGAGACAGAGTGAGAGTGTGAGAGAGAGAGAGAGAGAGAGAGAGAGAGAGAGAGAGAGAGAGAGAGAGAGAGAGAGAGAGAGAGAGAGAGAGAGAGAGAGAGAGAGAGAGAGAGAGAGAGATCCTGTATGGAATCTCCATCCATTGTTTAGTAATACATAACCCATTGCTATAGATTCATAATCACAGGTAAGATCTCTTCTCTGAAAGCAAATAAAGAAAAAGTGTGAGATATGTGTTTTTAACAAACCAGCATAGGGGTGCATCAGCGTCTCAGACAGATAGAGTGAACTTCCATGACACGAGGATGGTTTAAAAAAAACTAAAACTGGAAATCAAATCTCCAGCTCAATGATCCAGTTCAGTCGTTATCCTAGTGTTTTATTTTTAAAATCGAAAGTAAGCTTAAGATTTCTAACAGCAGGTTCTATGCATTTAAATCGTTTCCCCCTGAGGTCTAAACTGTTCACTATTTTGAGACAAGAAAAGTGCATCTCTATGTGTAAGCTTTTTGTTTTATTTTTTTTGGGAGAACCATTAGTATGATATGGTCAATTTGAATGGTACAGCAGATCAGGTAAGACAGAGACCTGGTCATCTATCCTGTAACCTGAAAAGGTCTCAACCTGTTGTGTTAATCTGAAAACCTAGTGCTAACCCAGACATAATGCACACAGTAATAATGACACATTTCTATCTGGACCGTAGATCCTGTGCAAACCTCACTGTGGACACAGAAAGAAATACAACGAATATCATATTAGGTTATTATGATGACAATAAGGAAAATGACATACCAAATTATATACCCATACTGAAACCATAACCTTTTAAAATCCTGTTTCATTCATTGCAATATGAGCCATGTATGTATGCTCTCATGGGACATTGTTGCAGGAATAGGTGTTGTTTTACAATAAGTCTGTTTATCAGGATGACATTTAACTTTCTATAAAATCTAGTTAAGGAACAGTCTTTAATTAAGATATCTAGCATTGAATAACCTCTATCTCGTATTCATTCAAATGCAATGACAAAATGACCAGGCCTAGAGTTACTATATGACTCCGTGTACACTAGGATAGTCTGGGACAGTTCAGGCTTTCCAAATCATGTTGCAATTTATTCTTATGCATTAATCCCTTTCATAGTAAAAACAACAAAAAACCCATAAAAACATTTAAAGAAATGCTATTCATCCACACACTTGAATCTATTCCAGTTCTACAATATGCTGGAGTAGAAGTGGCAGCATTTTCATTTCCACCCACTTAAGGTTCACCCCTTACCAATCTGATGACCTTAGCCTGGTATGAGAATTGCACTTTTCCTCACACGCATAGTTTGATGAGCAGAATATACAATAGGGTGTTTAAGGAAAGAACACAAAGCCCCATGGAACAATGTGTCCTTGCAGCAGGACAATACCCAGAGCACTGTTCATTCATCGCAGTGTGCTTCACTATGAATAAAGGCAGCTTGTTTTTATGTTCTGGTGATCAGTCCACTACTGCACAGGATGAATTTTAAGGTTGCACAATATATTTAATTATATTTCAATGCTTTGTCATGCATTAAGGAAATTAATCTTAAATCATTAAGGCAAAAAAGTCCTTTGATGTTCTTTCTTTCTTTCTTTATGTATTTATCTGTTTGTTTATTTATGTTTCTCAGATGTAAATCATAAATGGTGCAATCATAAATGGACCTGTGGCATATTTGTAAAGGCAAGATTATATTATCATATTGCCAACCAGATTACAGTGAAACATATTCATAGTCACCTTTTAAAAGGGAATACCCATTTCAATTCAGACTGGTCAGCAGAAATTTGGCATTTCCCAATGTTGATTGACTCAAGTTGCATGTCAGGAGTGCCATATTGTAGATGTGCACTTAGACCTTTTCCACAGTTCAGTAACTGTACTGATTGTAATCAGTCCTCCTGAAGTGGGAGAGACAATGTACCTTGTATATGCACTGCATTTCAGGGGAGGATGAGAGCTAGTCTCTTCTAGTGTGTTGTAAAAGTTTGCCGAGCAGGTCTTTGGACCCTACGGATCTGCAGACCCATGCACTTCATCAGTGTTATCCAGAACAGCAAGTAACATGCTAGTTTTACTTCAAGCAATTTGTCCATGAGGTTCAGGCCCAATTTAGATTTGAGTAATGTAGTCAATTTGTTTACAGAGGTATTTTTAGTAGCAATGTCAATGTGTAGACTGCATTATAATTCAGAGTCAACAGTGATGTCTAGGAATGTGAAACTAGGTATCTGTTTCAAATGGATGTTATCCAAAATTCTGAGGGACAGCATATTTGTACTACCTGGATGTTGATAACTAGTCAACTGCAAGACATGCAGGTCTTGTCTTAGCTTGAGGCTGTTCATCACAAAACCAATTTCCTACATTATTAAAATCCATCTGCAATTTGTTTTGTACACCCAGAAAAGTGGCAAGGGTGGTTGGCATACAAATCGAAATCAAAGAGAGAGAGAGAGAGAGAAAGAGAGAGGCAGTAGCTGATCATTTATGAAATGCCACAATCAAATACTTTTTGTTGAGAGCCATAGGCAGCTGGCTTTTTTGAAGGCAAAAACAATCTGGCTAGACTTTGCTGGTCAAAAAAAACATGTACAGTAAGTGCTTAATGATATAGGCCCAGCGCTTGTCTTGCTGTCAGGCGATTACAGTTTACCAAATGAAGGGTTTAAGACATCTACGAAGCCTTCCGTGAGAGCCCTCTTTTCAAGATATAGGCCCCAGCAGTCACAGTGGCTACAGTTGCAGTGACATGATCTATGCTTTGAGATGGATGTAAAAAATACTGTGTGGTTCCAAACTGTCCCAGTGAGCATGGAGCCACACGGCCACCTCACTAAACTACATAGACAGAAGTTGCTGTGAATTCAGCAGCAAGGCCTGAATGTGGAGCATCAATCTCATATAGAGCTCCTGCAAGTGTGCATGGTCAGTTCCCCTGAATGTGTGCTAATTATTAACCCACCAATGGTAAAAGTGTCTTTAATACTCTAAACTGCTGTATTAGTTACAGCTGTTTCAGCCATTTTTTCATTGTTTTCAATTAGTTAATTAGTTATATTGTACACATATGTGGAAGAAATCATTAAATATCACTTTGAATCCCTATATTTGACTGCATTTGAATTTACAGTGGTGATGGGTTAAAGTCGTTTGTTTAAAGCACAGAGCTACTGGTCCAGAATGTTTTTAATTACAGAGTAATTGTGTTTTGTTGGTAAAAAATAGAATTAATTTGATGCACACTAAAGCATGTTTAATCACATTAACAATACCGTGCCCACATTTGAATGATTGGAAACTTCATTTAAATAACATGCTGCTGCCATTAGCCAGTAATAAACCCATGCATGCCTAGTTTTGTGTCAGTTTGTTGCTTTGCTTTATGCTTGTGCAAAATTGAGAGATGATAAGACCAAAGATGTCTGTGGATAGTGAATTTTTAATAAACGTTTGTTGTATTGCAGACCACTTTTCTTAAAAGCAAAGATTAACTGGCATATTGAGAAACAGCACTTGTGAAACTGCTGAAACTGAGCTGACTTCACTTCAAGTCCATTCCGGGAAACAGGAGTTGTGTATTTACATGGTTATAGAAGGATGCTATAGTTGTGGGTGTGATCTACAGTATATTGTGGTAGTTATAATCATTTTTCCCTGTAACTGTCTACCAAAATATTAACACCATGAGGGGATCTGACCTCTCAAGACGCCAGGACCTTCCTGACTGATCTTGAACACTGCTTCTAGTTTTGGATTTATTTATTTTTCTGAATTCAATTGCGCAAGGGTTTTTAATGGGGTCCTCTACCAACAGCAGCCTTCCCAATTGCAACCTAAATATATAAGACAACAGACTTCACGGAAACTTTGTTTACTGCTCCAATTTTTTTCTATAATATGTTCTAGCATTGAGCAATTGTCTTGAAGTCAAACTATGATAGATCATACGCTGCACCACAATAAAACTACAACCTTGCACCAAAATGAAGACAAATGTTCTGTAAGTTGTGAAACTTTTTGTCAAGCAAGAAAAACTCTGCACTTCCTTACCAGTCACCCTTTTCAATCCTATCTTTGCTATCCCCATGTCAATATGTAGTGCTATCTGCACACTGAAGGGTGACCTGGTTTTCCACACCCCTCAGACAAAGGGTCTTCCCTCTCCATCCTTCCACCAGAACAGCAATCTTGAAAAAAAAAAGCTTTATCAGCTAGCGTAAACCTTAGTAATCAGATTTCAACTGAGCTTTGGAATGAATGCTGTTGTCCCTTGGGAGAGAGTTCCTGGCTCTGGATCAAGGTGGCTAGAGTAACACAGCTGGGTGCTTTGTATACTTTAAGAAGCTATTTTCTCCCAAGTGATAGTTTTTGCTCTCTAACTGCAAAGCTACAGTACTCAAGCCATATGGTCTTCAAGAAAAGTTTAACTTGACGTATGTTCGAGCCGCAGGTGCAGACACAAGCAATACTTCATGTACAACCATTGTAAGTTGTAGAGCATTGTTTAACACTAATCAGCTAGACCAACGGAATGAAAACAGATTTCCGGAATGAAAATCCATTGACAATCATGTCCTCCTTCCAGCTGGGCGACACGTTGTCCTCTGTTTGAGCACCGATGCAGAAATTCAATCACCAGCTGAAGAAAAATACGAAAATCCCCCAACCCCTGGAGCGGGCCTTTCTTTTATTATTCTCCTTATAATTGAATTGGAAGCTGCAGCCAAGGCCCCCTTCGTGAACTCAAAGTGTTATTATTAAATAAACACTGCAGATGTTTTATTAAAGAGGACAACATGAATAAAGGACAAGCTTGACAGGGAGGGAGAAGCCGGTCATCTCCAAAGAAGTGAGGTCCAGTCCTGAAAGCAGGCTCATCCAAACCCACAGTGCTTTATTTCACATTAGTGAGACGCACAATAGACTACAGAGTCCATCAAGTTTCTACACGGAAAGGCATCAGATAACTGAAGGTGGGTGCAGAAAGATCCAGGTTAACCAATAAGGGGTCTTGTAAAAACATACTGTTGCTTGCATCCTTATGTTTATGACAATGTTTGTTTGGTTTAATATCGCTAGCACCTAGGCTCAATGCCTTTCAATATTGTTTTGAAATAATCTGCAATTACACTTGAAGCCTATTTGTACTTGTTAACTGAAATGTGTCCTACCTGTAAAGAGGATTGAGTCAAGTAAGTGGTTGGGCTTTAAAAAAAAAACATATGAATGACACACAGCCCTGTCTCTGGAAAACAAGGAATTTGTTCTGCTAAACATTTGTAACTGAATGAAAGCATGCATACACACATGCATACAGACACACATGCATACAGACACACATGCATGCAAACACATATGCATACAGACACACATGCATACAGAAACACATTTTCTAGACCAGGAACAGGAGCTCTACCCAATGAGTAAAAACATTTCCTTTTTACTGCTTTACTGCCTGTCTCCACGCCTGGTGGAACCACATAATTGAGGGTTTAAGCTAGCATCTAATTGCATGTTTACATCAAGTGAACCAGTACTGTATGTAGCAATTACTAGTGATATGAGAGCAAACACCAGGTTACCAATATTCCTTCTCCACCCCTATTTCGAATTCAATGTCATGCATGGCACCGGGGGTGATACGGTCTGTGTAATTCAGGTGACTCTAATAATGCATGACTACTCAAGATATTGTTACTATTTTTATTTTATTTTTGCCCTGTTATTGTTCAGGCCCTCTGCCACCAGCAGTGCTCCAATTGTTAAAGCACTGCCCCCCCCCATTATGATGTCACTCTTACATTCATCATTCCTTCTGATATAAATTTCCCCCAATATTCTGTACCGCCACAGTCAGTCTGCAATCGGACAATGCAACTAGGCAAGCAAACGCTCTTAAATTAACTGCAGTCTCTCCTGCTTTACAACCAGCAAGATGCTGATACCCAAATAACATTCAGACACGTTTAGATGTATAACACAGGCAGTTTTAAATTTATTTGTTATTGTATTGTGTCTCGTTATATTATCCCTCTTGCTTATAGTGCCAGTTTGGGCTCTGTCCTGTGCTTACTGGTATAACAAGGCAGAACTTGTATATGCATGTTGTTAAACTAAATGTTATTGTCAAAATGACCAAGTTGTTTGGCAGCTGAAAGTTATGACAATGAGTACTTTATTGCAGTGATTATTGAGAACAGGGGTAGATTCTGGTAAGGAAAGTCTGCTGGGCTTGTTTGATTGGCTGACATCCATATCAATAAACGACAGCTCCATAAAACTACGAACAAAACAAGCAATAGCTAAACTCAGATAAACACTTGAAAGTTTGTGCCTTTAATTAAACAAGAGAATACAGCAGGCAAAAAAGAGCTTAGGGAGAATAGACTTTACAAAGTCAATTAACAGAGGATTCAATTTCACTTTCAGTTCATCAGTTTCCGAAAACACAGGCCGAGATGCACAAAATACATTTTCTTTGTTGTTGTTTTTGTAGCTCCAAAGCCGACTACATATCCCTGAGTCAGCACGACACTGAAGCACATGCACACATGAGTTTAAATGCGTAAATATACAATAAAGTACCTACAGATGAATAGCTTCACTGTAAAGCAAGACGACTTTCACTGACTAATGAATTCCTCTACAGTACCTACAGTTCCCCTGGATGAGTTGGCTTCAATGGACAATCCTCGCCGAGGTGCAGTACGCAAACTGCAAAACAATATCAAATGCGGCCTTGTTCTTTTTCTTGCTCACCCTGTGAACTTGTAATGAGAGGTTTTTTATTATTATTTTTTTTAATCTTTAAAAGCATAGTGTTTCAGACTCTTCAGTGTTTTTTTAAAGGATATTAGACCCATCCCAGTCACATGCTTTTTTTAAATTCGTTATTTTTGTTTCTGTTCAATTTATATCATTTAATCATGCAATTCATTAAGACAGTCCTGTAGCTGTGATGGTGAGGATATTATTTAGGTTACATTTCCATGCACAGGGGATGTAATTATTATTATTATTATTATTATTATTATTATTATTATTATTATTATTATTATTGATAGTAGTCATTGTAGTCATAGTTGTAGTAGTAGGGGTAGTAGTTTTAGTATTAGCATTAGTATTGTATCTTAGTATAGTATGTTTTTTAGGTATTATATCAGCTATGGGATAAGTAGTTCTTTAACAAAAAAATCCTATTTGCTCTCCTTCCACTTTTAGTGATGAGGTCTAATACTAGGCTACCAGAGATAACAAACCAAATTTCATCCATTTCAATTGGGGTTTGAAAACATAATGCCTGTTAACAAAGGCTGGGGTTAATTGGCTGCATTAGAAGTAAAATTGAAAGCAATTTTGGAAAGTCAGCAATAAATGATTGGTTTTGTTTAAAGATTCTGCTGATGCAGTTTAATGGACTGGCATGATAAATGTCAGGAGCAGAGTTTTAAAACTGATGAAGATTCTTTCATCAGAAATCCCATCATTCCAAAGCCCTTAAGGCATACAATGTATTCTCAAGATGTTCAGACCAAGACAACAGCTAAAAAAAAGAGGTTCTATTAAAAAAAATATACATGATGCAAGGAAGAAGTAATAAGAATACACCCACGAAAAGCAATGAGTTCAAATAACAAATTCACTGAATAATTCTAAATTCAGTTTGTTTAGGGCTGTGAAGTTTATTCCAGAAAGAAAAGACATTACCTTTACCCTGAAAGGCAAACAGCCATCAAGGTCATTCGAGATGCAAAATGTACATTTTGAAACAAATCATAATGCTTTCAAGTTTCTTAATCATTAAATATCACTTTGAATTCAACATATCATCAAACATAGCACAAGGAATCCAAGTGGGGCATTTTAATATAAACATGATTATAGTTTTATTTGACTCCTTACTCCATGGGACAATTAATAACCCTTCCTTAAATGTTGATGTTCTCCAAGGCGAAGGAGTTATTTCTGTTTAAGGTTGATTGAGAGTATAAAGTCAAAACGGTCCCTTTCTAGAGGGCAATCCAAGTGTTTCAGAAGCAGTGGCCAGCATTTAACTTGCATTTAACTTACACTCAAAGGGATAAAGGTGATTTAGTCAACTTATAAAAGTTATCGAACACCCTTTGAAACTTTTTAGTGATGTGAGGGAAACTGGCTTGACCTAATGCACCTGCATTCTTTAATTCACAACAACACATTCTTGCCACCATGCTTAATATTTTACACCTTTTAAAATGCTCCACAAATAAGAAACAGTGCTTTAATGAGTTTAATGGTTGTTTAGCTTATGCATGCATGAAAAAAGATGGTCAGAGATACATTGACAAAGATCCAGCAGTAATCAGGTTCCATATATTTGTACTGCTTGTCACCATAAACCCTTTCTTTGGAATTAAAATTCACTCATCAAGGCTAAATGGTAATTAGTTTAATTTGTAAACTGTCTCTTATCTAGACATAAATGTTTATGAGGATTAATGCAAACATGACTTTGTGACTTTATACAGTTATTTCCAAAGAGAGGCACCCCCTGCTGTGAATTCAGAGTTGAGGCAACAGGGACCTAGATTAGATCCCAGCTTCATCAAAAGCATGGGGATAGGAGGTCCCAGCTTTGTGGTTAAGACTCAGAACTCAGAGTCCCGCTGAGGATAACTGCATTAGGAGGGCTCTGTCTACTGCTGTGCCCGTGACTGTAATGTGAGCCAGTTGGCATGTAGGAATTGGGACATTTCTCGTGCATGCAGAGCCTTAACAGGATTTTACTGCTAGCGGCCAAAGATTTTCTTTCCAGCAGAATGTATAGGACTAAGTGGCTAAACCAAGTCAGATAAACTTACCCTATGGGCAGGAAACCAAGAAACAGTGTTTGCTGGTCCAGAGAGGATTACGTGTGCCTCATTTCCTTACATCTTCCTTGGCCGATATAGCTAGCAGCACACAGGAATAGTGCACACTCCACTACTCACTCACTCAGTGTATGTGCACCGTAATTATCAGGGTATAACATGTACCAAGTGTATAACACGCATGAATTACATGAATGACTAACTTTATGTTATAGCACCAGTATAGCACTCACCTTTTTTATGTATGTGCCTTACTGTATAATACACCTTTAAGCTATTTAAAGTTTTATTGGTTGGATTTAGTTGTTTGAATTATCCATAAGAACCACAATACATTCTAACTACACCACGCACAAAGGTAATCAAGACAAATCGACGTAGAAATTCTTGCTGTTAATCTACCTAGAACAGATTCTTGTTTTCAGCTGCTTATTCAAGATGTATGGGTAGTGATAGCAGTGTAATGGGCACAGAGTGCTTATGAGGTTTGGCATCACGTGGGTGCTCACATAGCCCAGTTTCAGCTCTGACCTTTGGGAGAGTAGATAGCTTTTATCCAATAAGGTTACAATATTGAATTGTTTTCTTGGTGCTACGGGCACAAAATAAAAATAGAATACAATAATGTTGGAAACAGAGATGTGTCAACTGCCTCGATCTCAGACGATAAAGATTGCACCAACTGACCAAACTAAAACACAGGAAGTTATAGGAAGAAAATAGCCATACATATCAACACAAACTGTAAATGTTGGACATGTAATGTATAATGCCTAGTGCAGGTTATTTGCTGTGGTTTATCGTGATACACAACTCATACTTAGAGGTGGTACACTGTACATTTGCACAAATAAAAACGTGGGTTATACTTGGATGTATTTGTTCCTTTGGCATCATATATTTCATATAGACCAAAATATCTCCCTAGGCCTGTAGGTGTGGTTTTCTCAGTATAGTAAACTTTCAATACGCTTTTATGTGTTTCTAAGTGTTCAGTGGCTCCCTCAGATCAAGTGGAGTGTATTTCTCATGCACCCTTTGCTTTGTTAGACTCGCAAGTGAAGTGAATTGGGTCAGTGATATCTATTTAACACAAGTATAAAATTTATGCCATTTCGAATGTATGGTAACGCTTTATATTGAGTGGCATAAATTAATATTAAATAGATAAGCAATATATTAAATTAATTATAAATTAATATTAATTTATGCCATGCAATATAAAGCGTGAGATCTAGACTCTCTTGTGTGGTTGCTGCTGATAGGTTCCAGTGGGGCCGTGTCTTATCATGCAGATTAGAGAATTGAGAACAAGTAACGTGTAGAGAACCTTCAAACTTACTGTTTACAGAGCAGTCTGTGGACAGAGATAACACAGGGCCCCCACACCCCATGGTGTCACTCTGCACACAGATCTGAGGGAAGGGTTTGAATAGGAAATCATCAGGCAGGGGTTTACCAGCAATCCAGCTACCTTTGTGCAAGCTGAGATCTCTAAACTTTTAGGGAATTTGATTGACAGCCTATAATTTTTTTTTTTATTACATGCATGACAAATTACAGTTATTAAAAATGATGAGGACAGATGATTGACCTGCTGAAACTTGCAATTAATAAAAAACAACATTTTATGTGCAACATTACCCTTGGATTGCAGAGCTTTGGAGCTTTGGCTGCACAGCTAAGAGAGTAAACCTAGCTGCAGACACTGTGCTTGTGTGATGAGTCCGATGGCGCCTTTTTAGTCTCTCGTGCAACACAGATCGCATCACATAAGAACCATCTAGTTAAATACTTCTTCTCAAAGTTTGTACCTTAGTTAGGGAATGGCAAAGCATAGTAAAAAACACAGTGAAATCAGGTACGATAGAAGCCTATCTAAATACCTAGTATAAGCATGAACTGCAAATTACTCTCTAAAGGTTAAGTCTGACAGAAGCAGAGAGAGAGAGAGAGAGAGAGAGAGAGAGAGAGAGAGAGAGAGAGAGAGAGAGAGAGAGATCAGTAATTGGGATCTCCTCAATACCATCAGTTCGAAGTACAGTACAAAGACATGAATAATGTGAGATCTTAAAGCTGGTACATTTAATACAGATCCTGAAGCAAGGACATTAACTGGGTGAATACAAATAAATAAATTAATTAATTAAAAAAAAATATTAAAAGAAAAACTGGAAATAAACTGGTAATAATCTTTGAGCATTAGACATATTAATCGCTGCAGAACATTGTACAAAGGAAAATATTGGTCCCCAGAGGAAAGGGCACTTTTTAATCTTTAATCTTCAGTAGCAATTTGTACAACAAAGGCTTAATCAAAAGATAATTAATGTTCTTGTGAAGAATGGAAACGTGGGGTCAGCAAGCAGGCAGCTGATGTCACAGATTCATTCTCTGTAAAAAGCTATTGATTCAAAACTAAAAGATCAAGCTGAGGAATAAAAGAAGGCTAACCCTTATAAAACCCAGGCAATCATTCTGCAGGGCCCGGTAAACCTCTGGAATGTGTGAAAGGAAGGACTTTGCACTGAAACACAAACGTAGGACTCCCAGTTATTTAATGAGCCTTGTGAATTCTAATTACAATTGTGCATGTTTACATCACACACAGTGTTTATATGGTGTGATTCGTGAGCACACCATCACCCTTTCATGCTTTACTACAGTCATTTCAATAATTGCACTGCGATGACATGTTTGCATTTTATATTAAACAGGTTCTATTACATAATCTACAAACACCAGCAACAGACTGCAACATGGTTAGTTAGAAAGATTAGTCAGGATGTATTTATTGAGGTGTAATCGAATTCCTACACGATAAAGGCATTAGCTAGTCATTCGTCTGCCAGGTAGTTTTTCTGTTTTGTAGTTTAAATCAGAGTTAACTACTGTTTACTAGTTTAAACATAATGTACAATTCTGGATGAATTACTTATGGCATTGTAAAATACTCTCAACTGATTGCATTGAACAATTTTCATTACTAGTACATTGATGAAGGCTTGTGCAATGTTTGTCGACATCATAATCATTTCAGAATGTCAGAACGCATGCGTTACACTACAGTACAACACACTAGGTCCCAAATTACTACACATGTTGTTGTCAGGCTGGTATCGCTGCCAATTATTACATTTGGTTAAATTATGCAAATTGCAAGTACTCATGATATTATTGATTTTTAAACGTTAACTTTAGCCCTTTATCGAAAAAGCATTGCTTATGCATTGAACCTGATTTCCTTAAGGCACAGAATGTCCACATATCTTATCACAAAAATTGACGGTCAGTTTATAACATGCGAGTTAGACTTATATAACTTATGCAGCTGGTTGCTGCATCAATATGTTCTGCAGCGAAAGGCACAGCTGCAAATTCACAAGCTGGAATAATGATGTATGGTTTGTGTTTTCCTGCTGGTTTGGTGGAGGTCTAGGTACTTCTGTGCAAATAGATAGCACCAATGACTGAAATACCTGCAGCACTATAGAAGCTTTGGTTTTCTTTTTGAAGAGATTTCTTATCTCAGTCAGTATGTACATGTTATTAACCTGGCTTCAGTGATGATGTGAAAGTGCTGTAGCTTGAACTCTGCAGAAATTGATGGAAATAAGAACCATACAAGTTGTGGGAACCTGTGTTTTAATATCTACAATATGTACCATGTGCTTGCTTTAGGATTCAAATAAAATAAAGTTTTCACTTTGCACGTAACTAAATCTGGTTCTTCTTCTTCTGAGCATTTTCCCATTTGAGTGGGGTCTGCTTTCCTGGTCCTCTTTCTCCACTCTTCTCTGTTTCGGGCCAGCTCCATTCAGCACTATCCAGCACCATCCAGCACCATCCAGCTCCATGCTGACGCCACACGCCCGCATGTCTTCATGAGTGCATTCATCCATTTCTTCTTATCCTTTGCCCACAAAAACATAGTCGTTATTGACATTGCAGTTGGCTATTTTACTAATATTTACAACTTTTTAATTTTAATCAGCTAACACCCAGTATATTAGTTGTGCAAGAAAACAAAAACTCCAGTATATAATCCGGACTCTATCAGTCGATTTTCAGTCCACTTTTCTATTAATCATTCTGTTCTGATTACACGGTGATCAATATATTAGGAAAAGGTAAGGTTACCACTAATTAAATAAAGCAGTGATGGATGCGGAGGAGAAGTCATTGTGAAACAATACTATACTTGATTACAAAACACAATGGCTATGCAATTGGTCCATAGTGAAATGCCCCAGTCAATTTACAATGGAAATACTTATTGGAAAGTATATAAACCTGCTGACTTGGTGGCACCTCTGCAGATATGCTGCCACGGTAAACCTGTTGCTGCGAATCTTAGTGAATTCTTTCTTTAGATGAACGTTTTAGCACCTTACAGGGGGTTGAGTCATTGAGCTTATTGAGTATTGACGGCTATGGAAAGATTAAGGATCAATAGATTTAATTACAAGTACATTTTTGAAAGCAAGGAGTGTTTAAAAAAAAACAAAACATAACAAATTAATCGCAAAAAGAAAATAAAGTTCCAACTGTGTACTAGCCAAGAAATAGAAGAACGCAAGTATATCTCAAAATCATATTTGATTCTATTCAGCGACATAAAAAGTATAGACAAGAAGGCTATTCTAATATTAAACACTTTGCTGATGAGAAGAAAAAAAAAAAACATTAAAATGTAAATTCTCTAAGCACATATACAAATCAAGAGAAAACAAATGGTAACAATGCCCTGATGGAGCATTTAGAATTAATTAAACATGACTTCACACCAGCTTACAGC
The DNA here is from genome assembly GCF_017654505.1 of Polyodon spathula. Classification (NCBI taxonomy): domain Eukaryota; kingdom Metazoa; phylum Chordata; class Actinopteri; order Acipenseriformes; family Polyodontidae; genus Polyodon; species Polyodon spathula. Next base: position 2,114,046 of record NC_054555.1, on the reverse strand, counting down.
TTCAACAACTTCCTTCCTGCCTGTTTTTTACATTAGAAAAGGAATAAAATATTTAATTCATCACCCATTGCCCATAAAATCATGGCCATTATTGTCATGGCAGTGGGAATAATCCATACCTCCTGATGTTTAGTACAGAATGTGTGCATGAAAAAGCTTTCTGGGAGCAGGTTATGTCATACTTGCGCTTTGTGAATGAGGTCTTCATTACGATAATGAGTTTTTTACGGCAGTGTTGCATGTCGCACTGCAGCAGAAGAGGCCAGGGAATCTACATTCCTTTCATGAAAAGAAAAACTGGTTTAATTACATCTTAAGAGTGATTACCAGCATTGTAAAATAGATATCATTTTCAGGACGTTTGAAATTTTGTTCAGTTGCATTCTGTATGTGATTACCCATATGCAACATACAGTACAATGGAAACGTATGATATTTTGACTACAAGCACACAGGGCCTGCTGAAACAGATGTCATTGTCACAGAGATTATAATGCAGATCTAGTTGTGTTGCACTGGATTTATACTGCAATTCTAATGACCGTAAATTGCTGTCATTATGCACATTAAAATCAGAATGTGTGGAGAAGGCAATGGCAAACATAGGCTAAACATTAATATATCCAGTCAATTCTCATTGAAATGAATTAGGATTAGACAAGTTTCCTGATTCTATAAATTGTCTTCATGGTCCCGGTCAAATTTAGATGATTTATTATAATACAGGTTCACGTCACCCAAATCTCCTGTTAGTGCGAATGATTTTGGAGCCTCCCCCCAGGGAAGAACATTTTGAATAAAACAAAATCCCCTGATTCAAACAGCTGAGTTCAAAGCATACTGGGAAGTGTATTAACTTGCATCCAAATTAGCACCTCTCTTCTGTATTGTAGTGCTGTTTTGGCTCTACTGCACCTTTGAGTTGCCACTGTGCATGGAGCACAGAAGACTAGCACCTTCCCTGCAGACAAAAGTGGAGGTGTTTTAAATGTATAATACTTATCATTGTTCTGTAATTTAAATTTGATTTCAGTGTTATGTAACTTCTTAAAAAACGGACAGTTTCCAATTGCTTTAGATTTCTGATAATACAAATTACTGACAATACAATTTTTTTGCCGGTCCCTTGAAATCCATATTAACGAGAACTGACTGTATATATATATATATATATATATATATATATATATATATATATATATATATTATATATATATATATATATATATAATTCTGTCAGTGCTGAAGCTTTCTGTGTGAAGATGTAAAGTCATTGTCAGGGGAGAAACAAATATGTTTTGCTGAGTGGAAACAGTGCTTATCAGGCTTCATAAAACATTGCACAGTTTTTTTTTCAGTTTTCTCTGTTGGAATAGCTATACCCCTTGCAGGACCCAGATCAATTGGAATATCCTTTTATTAGATGCAATTTGCTGTGCCTGGCATATAAAAGACTCCTGCATGCCAGTTGTTAGTAGGCAATTCCTTATGCAGCCCAGGTGTAATGTACATACCTTGCAGGAAGCTGAAAATATAATATCAACTGACTTTCAGCTTACATCCAGGGACTATTTGGAGTGGATCCTCAAATATGCCAAGTCCCAGTCACTATCATTCGAGTCGAAGTCACTATAATTCGAGTCTGAATCCGAGTCACTATCATTAGAGTCTGAGTCACTATCATTAGAGTCCGAGTCACTATCATTCGAGTCCGAGTCCGAGTCACTATCATTCAAGTCCGAGTCACTATCATTAGAGTCTGAATCCAAGTCACTATCATTCGAGTATGAGTCACTATCATTAGAGTCCGAGTCACTATCATTCGAGTCCAAGTCACTATCATTCGAGTCCTGAGTCACTATCATTCGAGTCCGAGTCACTATCATTCGAGTCCGAGTCACTATCATTCGAGTTCGAGTGGTGTTTTATTCTTTTCAGTGCAGATAAATTATATTCCAGAGATTCAGGAAGGGCAGCAAAATTAAATTACATATTTTTCAAGAATGCAGTTTAAGAAATGCATTCCTACAGTGCTTAAAAAACTTAGAACACGGTTTAAAGTAGTAAAGAGAGAGATAATCGTTAAAAGCCAGATAATTATTTATTTGTAACCTTTGCAATGGTTGCAGTTGGATTTGTAGCTGGACTGGGCGCGTGTTTACGATACAACTTAACTCACTTCTAATTTCTTATTCTTACTTTGATTGGCTGCAAAGACAACAGGTCTAACCGGTGATTGGATAATGTTTTGTTGGGTGGGTTTTTATTGTGCAGATTCCTATTAACTTTAGACATTGCATTCTGAGAGATGTAGTTGTTGGTGTAAGTTTTAGAGGAAGCGGGACTGGAAAGGTAGAATTTCTTGTGTAATAGAAAATAAAAAAAGGACTTGTCGTTAATATGTCTCGAGTCTTCTGCGTGACTTTTCATAAAAAAACACAGAGTCTGAAACACTTGTTTGTAGATGTATTTTTTTTCCCCATTCAGAAAAAATTACGCTAATGACAATTTGGAGTAAAGAGCTTTGAGAAGCTAGCCTAGTAGCTTAATGATATGAATCCAATACAATTATGTTGCAGTACCATGGTGCCATGTCTGCAGTAGTGAGCCACCATATCGGCAAACCTATAGAGTAATAGTACCACCTGTATTTAGTGGTGTGGTCTGCTAATGGCACTGTTAAATTGGTTTTCAGGATTCCCTCCAAGGGAGACTTCTTTTGGCAGCCTGGCCCTGGGGAAGATTTTGTAGTTTTTTTGTCCCTGGCCTATTCTATTCAAAGGTTAATTGAACCAACTTGTCTTCCTTGGTTGGGGTTTAACCAAATGAGTTGCAGCTGGTCTGTGTAGACAAGCCTGTTGGGTTTAATTTAAGTTCATCCACAGTGAGTGTCTACAGAATCAATGGAGCATAGTAGATTTCCTGCTGGAGGATTGGTCTGACTTGAGAGTAAAATAGAGCTACTAATTCCATCTCAGATACCTGAATTTCAAATTGCTGTGTTTTTTTGTCATGCTTCTGAAACCCCTAGACAATAAACACCCACGTTGCCACAGCATCGTCAAAGGTATAATTATGATTGTGCAACATGGTTTCTTTTTCATTACAATCTTTTGAAAATACAAGAGGGTTAAAAGTTGACCTTTTGAGCCAAGGACGCGTGAAGTGAGGCTTGTTGGTAATCCAATGAGCCACTGATTGCAATCAAGAAAGAAGACCAGGGCAGTTAGGGCTGCTGCACTGTTCCATAGGTAATTACTGTGCTAGTACAATGCTGGAATCGTCTACTCAATCAATGCAGGATTGTCAGGCAATCACGACCATTTGGGTAATTGGTATTTTGTAAACCATGAATGAGATTGTTTTTTTTTAACCCTTCTTGTTGAGGTTTGGTGATGAATCCCAATCTTCTTCTTTTTTTTTTAATTCCTCTGAAAAGTAGCTTCATACAGGTTATGATATGAACTGGTGCTTCAAATTTCCCAGTGGCTTTTGGGCAATATGATAATTGTAATTATGATACTTAAAACAATCTTTTTTTTTCTTTTAAAAAATAAGAAATACATTAAAATAGTGTTTTTTTCAAAGCTTAGACTGTGTAAGCATCTGTATGAAGGAATGCATATGTTTAGTCTTTCTTTCCATTTGCTATAATTATCAATGCTGTTTGTAATAATGATGAGTGGCTCTGGCTTTCTATTGCACTAATGCTGAGTTACATTACCATTGTGTCCTATCTGCCTTACCTGACTTTGAGCTTGTCTGGAGACGCGTTGGCATCAGCAGCCTTCTTCACTCCATTAAACTCCCTATTATATTTGAGCAGGAAGCATGTGGGCATTAATATTGCTGATCACAATAGACTGAAACATTTTAGAAGGAAACCTTTGAGAAAAACCAGTACAAGTAAGGTGCGTGTCTTCTCAAGTTAGCAATGCTTTTTTTTTTAAGTAAGTAGATGAAATACATTGTATGGAAATTAGGTTTAATTTGTAGTTACAGTATGTTACCTAGCCAACGCAAAAAACCCCATACTGATTCATTAACTGTTCATAAACTGTTAGCCTTAATGGTGATTTTCTATTTCTCTCCATGGTTCTATTTATTCTTATTATCCCTTGGGAACAAGCAGGCTAAGAAGTCTCATCTACCGTCATCTTTGAAATATCGATACTAACTAAAGGGATGAAAATAAAATGAACGGCTGATGAACTTTAGCTAGCACATCCCAGCATCCATGGAGATACGAACAGATCTAATTAGTGTAGATGAAGGAATAAAAACAGCTAAGACACAATCTAGGACTGATTGCTGAAATCTCACATGCTCATTATTCACTGTGATTAATGTTTGCCTGCTTCAAAAATTTTGCAGTTATCTGAAGCACTTGAGAAGCAATAACCAATTCATGATTAACCCGTAACTTAAACTCTTATAGAAATCGAAGTTACAAAATAAAGCTTGTGCACATTAAAATGCTGTGGTGGGGTCACCTCCATTCTGGATGTGTTCCTAGTACTTCATATAAAGATGAACTAGTAAAGCAAGCTTCCTAAAGAAATATCAAGCTAGTCACCAACAATGCCCTTCAAAACCAATATATCAGTGCCTTATAAAACCCCTGGTTATCATGCAAACCCTGCATTTGCAGTTTACTGTATCTCTAATTGCAATCGGTTGTATCTCAGATGTAACAGAAGCTGCTAATCTTAAAATCCACCAAAGGCAAAACAAGAAGGTTAAATATGAGATAATACTGTCCAGGACCCCATGCACTGGGCAAGTAAAAGCATAGGGCGTTGTTTTCAGAGAGAAATATGGGATGCAAGGGCACTGACCCCGGATCAGAGACTCAAATCCAGGCCCTGCCCCTGCGACGGAAGAGCAAGAAGACAAAAAAAGAGGTATGGTTTCTAAAATCTGGGTTTAGGAACGAAGGAGAGAAGTTGTTGGGAAAGGAACATACAAAATGAAGACAGCTGGTACGAACAACACAAAGAGCAAGACTCCTCCTGGGATAAAGAGGCAGGCTGAATCTTTGCCACTGTGGAGAGAATAGAATCTGTCACGTATCAAAGTACAGGGCTCTATCAAACAAATCCTCTCTGCCCTTTACATACCCTCACACATGCACTATTAACAAACTCCCTGCTCACTGGCGTGATTTACAGCTGATTGTGGGGTGCCATGTCCAATCAAGCGATCGATGAAAAAGAGGAGAAATAAAGATGGTGGGTGTAAGCTCTGTAATTCTGTTTACCCAGGAAGGCACGCATGGCATGCTGGGAAGATTACAGGATTATTATTGTTGTTATCTACTGAGTCATTGTGCTCAACCCACTGTCAGTTTCAATTACTGCCATCAGTGCTTTCCAATCTTCACAGATTCCAAACAGGCTTTCTGACTGACTAATTTCAGCCAAAAGAAAATCAATACTGCAGACATCTCTTTATCTTCTTCTGCCCTCAAAGCAAAACCTAAGATATACTTCCAGTCGTTCCCCAATTACTGAAAATAAAATAATGTTATTAAATAAATAATAATAATAATAATAATAATAATAATAATAATAATAATAATAATGCTTGTGGGGCTGAATTGTAGGAGTTATAGAAGCAGGTGTATACACTTTAACATCTATAGTTTTGTACTGAACAAATATCTTTATATCTTAAATGTAAACATAAAAGCACAGCCTAGCACAACTGAACCAGTGAAAATAATGCTTATACTAATAAAAGAAAAGAAAATGAATTTCACGTTTTTAGAGGGGAATTAGCACTCCTGAATTGTAGTACATTGAATATGTTAATTGTATCCGACCACGTTTACCCTATATCTGGTGCACGTGTCATACATTCAAAGTGTTTTTTTGTTTTTTTGTTTTTTTTGTGCTCTCTTGAGGACAAAGGAATCATTGCAAAGTAAAGTAAGTCTTTATACTCTAAAATTTTATTACTTGGAACAAAAACATTTTAAAAAATGCAAATTTTTGTCAGGGAATTCTAGGGAAATGCAAATGTAGATGTTCCTTGTTACGACAGCCTGTCTTGAGTCCAGGCACTGCTCATGGTACCGCTGTGTGTTATTCTGCTTTAATTAAACCAGAAACAACATCAGCAAGGTGCACTTGAAAAGTCAGGAAGAGCCGTTTCTCCACGCTGCTAATGGGAATTACATTCAGAGGTCGTTAAGGTGCGTTGTGGTATTAGTGAGGAATAGGGAACGATTACTTTATAAGACATCTTGCAAGCAGCAATGCAAATTAAGATATACAAATCGTGCAAACAACAAGTAAGCCTTTAGGGGAAAGTGAGTCTATTCCTAAGGGAACTTATATAATGCTTATGTAAGGCTTTGTTAATTGTTTACAAGCGATTGGGATTCGTTTAAGGGTGCATCGTTATGTTAATATTGTTCTGTATAAAACTTTGAATTGTTGTGAAAGCATGATACAGTGTAAATAACGGGTGATGACTATGGGTGTGCAGGATTTGTGGTCACATAGAAATGGGATAGGGCCAAAAACTGAAGGTGTTTGATGACACTTGAAGTGTCTCATCACTGTGTATTTACATTGTAGTTACTTAGTAAATACATGTATACTTATACATAATTACAATGTTATTGTGAACAGTTACAATGTATTTAACATGTAAATCTTTTTGGACGATATACACTGTTGTGTAAAAATCTTAGACATGTTGCATTTTTCTATTCTGATACATTATGAGCATCAACAATTTACTCAAAGCCTCCACTAGTTTTTTCTACTATTATAACAATCTTGACTTGCATAAAGAAGGAAAAACATTGAGTGAAGTAGCTCACATCACTTGATTTTCAAGGTGTGGTATCTGAAGCATAATCAACAAGTACAGAGAAACATCATCTGTAATTGACAAAACCAGGACTAGAAGACCCAAAAAGCTGTCTAAGAAGGATGAGCGATACTTGAAGATAATATCCTTAAGGAATAGAAAGACAACAAGCGTTGAATTGACAACAGAACTGGCAGAAGGCACAGGTGTCGTTGTCCATCAAATCAACAGTACGAAGGTCACTCTTGAAATCAGGACTTAAAGGATGTGTTGCAGTAAGAATACCTCTGTTAAGAAAGGGGAACAAGACTAAAAGGCTAAAATATGCAGAAGAACACTGAAATTGGACTATGGAACAACGGTCAAAGGAGCTTTGGACTGTTGATGGATGGACAACGACACCTATGCCTTCTACCATTTCTGTTGTCAATTCAACCTTAAGGATATTATCTTCAAGTATTGCTAATCATTGTTACACAACTTTTTGGGTCTTCCAGTCCTGGGTGTCAATTACAGATGATGTTTATCTGTACTTCTTGATTATGCTTCAGATACCACACCTTGAAAATGTTTCACTAATTTTTTGTCCTTCTTTATGCAAGTAAAATTTGTTATAATATACTAGTGGAGGCTTTGAGTAAATTGTTAAGCTCATAATGCATCAGAGTAGAAAAATGCAACATGTCTAAGTCTTTTGCACAGCAGTGCATGTAAGTACACAATTGTATCAGAAAAGGGTTAGGGTTAGGGTTAGGGTTAGGGTTAGGATTAGTGTTATACCATGCAAAAACTATAGAGTTATATCATGTAGTGCTGGGGGGTCGAGGGGGGTGCTGCTCCCCCCTTTCTCCTGAGCAGGGAGAACACCACTTCCATACTTCTTTTTTGGCGAATACACTGTTGTGTGAAAATCGTTAGACATGTTGCATTTTTGATCTGATACATTATGAGCATCAAAACATTTATCAAAGCTACATAGTTTTTGCTACTATTATAACAATCTTTGCTGGCAGGTGTAGAATATTGAACTGTTTAGCTCTTATTAATATATGGAGATATACATGAGTATAACCCATACAAATAAGCAAAGAATACAATAACCTAAGAAACCCGTGAGAGATCAATAATGAAAACAGTTTGAATATAGTGTGCCTGGCCTGGAATACCAGGTGTGAATAATGTAGAGAGGTGAAGGGAACCTGTATCAGTGCTGTGCTGAGGAGGCAGCATTTTACAAATAGATGTAATAATTGGAACAGTTCTTATTTTATATAAGAAATAATGTAGATAAAATAAGCATTTATTTAAAAGATAAACTCAATCGCAACAAGCAAATAAAGGGTACCTGTGGCCTTACACGTCTTTTTTTGCAAACAGGTGCACTTCTCTTTCAAAACCTCTTCTCTCGCGGCTGCAATAACAGTGAGACAAGCTGATTCTGGACCAAACCATTCAAATATATGATTAGTGGGGGAGTGTTACGCACAGGACTAATAGTGATGGTGTTTTAAGCATGTGTGTATTAATGTATGAAACTGGTTATGAAATATGTACAGTATATGTTTATTTATTTATCGTTAATATAAATAGCTGTAACAACTCACTTCTAAATATAGTACTACAGCACTGCTTGTAATTATGTGTGAGCACACATGTATTTACTAAGTAATTAGAGACACATAATGTAAAGTGTTACCAGGTGTTTTATGATAAAGCATCCTAAGCATGAGCAGACACCTGGACGTGGGACCTCCTCATCTGTTCTGTACGTACTGAATACAGCCACATTCTATCCACACACATTTGTGGTGACTGTGATTCACTTTCTCTTTCTTTTCCCTGAACAGAGACCATTAAGTAGACAGTGGTAACAATTAGCATTAAACAAAGTTTGTGGTGAAACCTGAATGGAGGGCCATTTAGAGTCTGGGTAAAGTGGAAATGAACAAGGGACTCGAGGAGAGTGAAACGGAGGGGTGACTTTCCATGACCTTCACAGAGCGTGTGCTCATTACTGAAATGGAGGCATTACGAGCAATTTAATGGCTTAACAGTAAAAGTTGCCCATTATGGAAATTAGGAGCCTTAGATAAAACTGACAAGATTTGAACCCATTACCTGAATTAGATAGAAAGTGCCCCCTCCTCTCCAGAGTGTTGCTCTTAAGGGATGCTTCTATCTGCCAAGGGGGCTCAAGAGATGCTGTACATCTGGTATTATTGTCAGTCGCTTTTTATGGTCTGCTGTAAAAGTAAACACCTGATGAAATATGTTGGTCTTTTTTCTAAAAAAAAGTCTTTTTTTATACATCCATGGTAAATTAGTTCAGGAAAGCCACCTCACATAGTTTTTCACAGTCTTTGGCAAACTGTTATTATACTTTATTGACTTAGAAGGTTTATTTGTTTGGAACGTGTTACATCTAGAAGGCTGTGTAGATATATAGTTATACATATATATAAACTTTAGAAGCTTTATGTATCCTTACCAAATGCCAGCCAATGGCAATACAGTGGCAATTCAAGGGTAGAATAATGTCTATAGTGAAGAGAGCTTTCTCACCAGTATGAACTGATACAGACTTGTACTGTAGCATAGTGTCCAGGTCCACTGAGCATCATTACATATCCAGACCCATTGTGTTGTTATTGCTGATGACATTCAGGGTTTCAAACAGTAATACACTGTTATTATAATATAGCATTCAATGATAAAGCAACAGCAAATATCAGCATTTATACGAAGGTGAACAGTATAACACTGTATTATACGAAGGTGAACAGTATAACACTGTATTATACGAAGGTGAACAGTATAACACTGTATTAAACGAAGGTGAACAGTATAACACTGTATTATACGAAGGTGAACAGTATAACACTGTATTATACGAAGGTGAAAGTCATGGTTCTTATTCTGACTTTGTGATCTTGACAACATTTTCCATTTGCTAGAGGGACATGTTGGATATTGTGAAACTACGTGCATCTGAAACAGTTGGATATTTTATGGATAATCTGTTGATTTATCTATAAATCTAGGGATGTGATTCGTGCTTAGGGTCCGAGCTGTTTTCACCTGTTTTTTTTTTTTTTTACAGTTGTTAGATTTGTGGCTATATCTCTTTAACTATAAAGGTTACAGGTACATGCCATTCATGAAATGAATGTGTACAAACTAGGCTTTCATAAAAAAAAATGCCATTGAATCTCCTCTTTCAAATGACGCAAGCAGGGCTGTCTCTCACAGTGCCTGAGTAAAAAAAGTTAAAGGGCCAGGTCGCCGGCAGGATATTTAACAGTCTGAAATGTGAAAGCTACACTGCAAAGTATAGTTTATTAATACTTGCAATTGTCACTACCTGTTAGAAAAATATATGAACAAAGCACTGATGCAATGCTGGCCTAGCAATCAGCTTACCTGCCTTGCCCTTTGACACCAGTGAAGCAGTAAGGATGTAAATTAACTCTAACCTTGCTTCTGTGTTAATGCTTCTATTAGGGGCAGAGCCTCTACCCATTAAAAAGGAGCCATAATTCACGAAAAATGTAACTAGCAATGCATTGCGGGGTCTGGACAAGCCAGTTCCCCTCAGTTTTAATGCACTGAGAGTTTGCTGTGTTGTTTATTTGTCTCAGTACCTCCCGCTTACAATAGCCATCATTGTAATGTTTCATTAGATTCACAGCATTAGGCATGTGGTACTATTGAACACTGGGGTTGTGTTGAAATGTGAGGGATTTGAAAGAAATGGAAATCAGGTCAAAGACAAACGCTCAAGGGCTTGTGTTGAAGTAGGAAGCAAATGAAAGTGGATCAAAATAAAAAATATTAATGACAAAACATTTCATTACAAAATGTAACATTTGTGCATTACATAAATATTTGTATATATATATTATATATATATATATATATTATATATATATTATATATATATATATATTATATATATATTGTGTCTTCGTTCCAATTCAGCAATCTCAATTGAGAGTATATATATATCTATATATATCTATATATATATATATATATCTATATATATATATCTATATTAACATAAGGGGGGCAGGGCCCAGCACAGTCCTCACAGGCGCATAGAGCTTCTTTTCTTAGAGCAGTCCATTCCTACTTCCCATTGTATCTAGTGCAATACAGTGCATACAGGGAAAAAAATGTATTTTCTGAATGAATCTCTTTAAAGAGTTGTGTCTGCCTGCTGTTGTTCATTTTGAGCAGAGCCCGAAACACCATTATCACAACGTCTTTCCTCTTTATCATATCCTCTAGGACAAACACAAGACAAAAATTATAAAACTAAGCTTTGGCAAACTCGTTTGACTTAGCAGAAACGATGGTAGAGAACAGAACACATATAATAATAAGCATTTGAGAAATTAAATATTGGTAACATGTAGATGGTACAAAGAGACCCTATAGCTTATAACTCTGAATAACTATAGGCTTGTGAATATAGGAAAATATTTTGTGTGTATCCCGGATACCAGAAATTTAAATGGTTAATTGTTTTGTAGTTCAATCTGTCAAGTTACTATCAATGTTAATTACGCAAATCTGGTATAAACATTGCATTATTTAAATAATGATGTTGTTGCAAATTAAAAAAAAAAAAAAAAAAAAACTTTCCCCTGTAAAATGCTTTTCTGATGATGCTAATCTACACGCTAATCTAGTGTTGTTCATTTCTAGTCACCCCACTGGTTGAATTTGAAAATTGTGATGGATTTTTTTTAGCCCATTAAAAAGGAAATTTTAAGCATGGCTGCCTGCTGGTTCCACACAATATGACTCAATATTGCGTTAAATGGAATGTCGTGCCATCCAGCTGCGTCAAATTATTTAAATTACCTCTAGCTTTTTAAAAAGGATTTAATATGAGTGTACAAGGTTCATGAAAGTTTTGGCACAAATTACATAAGCTTGGAAATCTTTAAAGTAGTCCTTATTGCCTATACAAAATAGAAATAGAAATGAAAAACATTTTTCCCCCCTCTGACTCCCACGTTTCCTCCTGTATCTCTACCTGTCTCTCGGCCATCTCCTCCTGGATGCACTCGCATCATCTTTAACTCAACCTCTGCAAATCAAACCTTCTTTTCTTCCCCCTTCTCCACAGCTGATCTCTCTATTCCTCTTCAATCCACCACCCTCTCTCCCTACTTATTCACCAAGAACCTAGGCGTCACCCTTGACCCCTCCGTCTCCTATCTCAGCACATCTCTACTGGCTCCCTATCTCCACTTGCATCCAATTCAAAACTGTTGTACTAGCCTACCGCTGTCTCGACCTTTCTGCTCCCTCCTACCTCCTACACCCCCTCTCGCCCCCTGAGCTCCCCCCCCCCCCCCCCCCTGCTCCCCCACTTCCAGAGCCCGCTCCTTCTCCACCCTTGCCCCTCAGTGGTGGAACGGCCTACCCACGGGTATCAGCACTGCTCAGTCCCTGAATAACTTCTGAAGCCTCCTCAAAACACAGTGTTCAGACAGCAGCATCTGTAAACCTCACAACTCTCCACTATACTGGACTATATGGCAACCAGTTGTATCAGTACTTGTATCATCTTGTACTTGCACAGCACTGCTTCACACTTTGCTGTATTCTACTACTGCTCTGAGTTCTAACTATATTTTCTGTATCCTGGCCTTGATTCTACTCTTAAAGGTAACCATATTCATGTTTTGTTTTTTTTTGTAATTGCTCTTATTTGAACTCGTTCTTATTTATTGTACTTACTACTTTCTCTTAATGGAATTTACTTGTATAAGCAAATATTTTCACTATAAGTTTATCTGCTCTTATTCGAACTCGCTCTTAAACATAATTTGCTCCCATTTTCTACTGATAACTGCTCTTATTGGTAATGTGATACTTTGTATTGTGATATTTTTGTAACAACTATAAGTTAATGTCGAACGCAGATGTTCGTTTATATAATACATATATTATATTATATAATTGTGCTTATTATTATTATATCTATTAATAATAATAATAATAATGTCCAAGCTCTTTCCCTGGGAAAGATGAAACTTTTATTTATCTAAAGAGAAATTGCAAGGGGTTTTAAGCAATATTGAAAATCTTTCTTATCTCTTATTAGCTTTATTACCATTATTGATTTTGCTGGGATGAGAATCCTTTGGTTCTTAACCACCAAATAGAAAAGTCTCATTAATTACTATCTTTGTCAAAAGTGCATGTACTGTAAATAGCAAAGCAATGGGAGAAGATGACCACAAAAAACACACCAAATAGATAGTATTTAAGAGCTCTGCCAAATATAAAATAATAACAAAACAGCAGGGCCCTCAAAATAAGTTATTATGGCTGCTCATCTGGAAACCATCCATAAATAAAATGTAATTAGAATGCCTCTCATAAAAAGCACAAATCGAATCCATAAATATTCTTTCTGATTATAGATGTGTCTCCTGCTATCTGGTTTGCAAGTCTTTGTTCAATCAGAACAGCATCTCTAGAATGACATAGTGCTACACTGATATGGCAGTGGAACGAGCAAATGGATGCACGCATGACTGAATGAATGAATTAGGGAATGGATGAAAACCAATAGGCAGGATGTGTGAGTGAGCTATCGTTCAAATGCACCACCTTGTAGGCATACCGAAAGGAAAATAGTACTTTCAAAATGGCATGTTTTCAAACATCTGATAACTGAAAAACAGTTTGGAGGTGTGGAAAGCTAGAGTCTTAATGTCATTGATGTTCAGCCAGTAAACTCAAGCAATAGATTATTTATTAAAGCAGACTGGGCAACACCACTAAATATTTTACACTACATTCTTTGGCTTTGGCCTCACCTTTCAAGGTACCCCTGCCCATGAATCAGCTTGCAGATAAGTGGAGAGGCTGACTGTAGTGAAGCCACGGGCAGGGAGCAGGGGGCAGGATAGCTGCCCTCCCCAGTTATACAAAGCCCAAAAAAAAGTGAGGTGGTGGCTGGGGAGGAGGAGCCGCACAGCGGGGATGTATTGGAGTGAGGTAGGATAGAAATCCCTTTGCCAATCATTGGATGTATTGTTTATCGACAGGCAAATAAGATAATAGCTTGTGATTAAAAATAAACCACCGCTTTGCTTAATATCCAAAAAACTGTATCAACTCTTGAAATTTGTATTACTCACAAACACTGAGGAAACCTCTGCTGACCCAAGACTGTCACATGTTTGTTGAATACTCCCGTATGAAAAAAACCTGCAAACATTTTTGACACGAATATCAAATTCCACTAATAGTGCATACTTCATATATTGCAACAGGTCGCCAACATTTCTGGAGCAAAATCAGTTCAATGGGTGTCATTCGCCAAATATTTTGGTTGTGGATATTTATGGCTTTACAGTAATAAAACAAATACTTTGTTGTCTCATTTAGTCTACAGTTTGAAGCTCGTTTACTCTTAAGAATGAAAATACCAACTTCTATAGGAACTGTACCTTTCCATGTGCAGATCTTGCCATCGCTAACACAGACACTCGTTTTGAATAACTCGGCTGCTGTTTGTAGTTGAGACCCCATTAAAGAGCTTTCTCTATAAAGATTAGAACATTGGATTATTTTTCCATAGTCAATGAAAAACAGGTGCATCATTAAATATCTCTTGGTATTTTGTCCTCATTAGCAATGACTATCACAATATAAAAGGATTGTTAAGCCAAAAAGATAATATCAAATCACAGTCAGAACTACAACATACAACATTAAATGCTATTAATAAGTGTCATTAATGATACTGTAGCGTGCCAGGGGATTGAAATCCCCCTGTCTGAGTCTGGAACAGTGTCAGCTCTCGAACCATATCAGTATTCTTTCTCACTGCACAGAGGTCACAGGTTAAGAAGCTGTAAAATATTAAAGATACTACAAACACATGCGTGCATCTGTAGGTCAAGATAAAGACGTAAGTTTGCACTGTATGTTCACAGTGGGTTTTTAAACTCCAGAACAGCTTTAACAATCCAAGTTAAAATGATGATGTAGAGATAAATAGATGCAGTAAAGGGATTATCTGGACACATTTTATACAATAAATCTCAACAGCATGCTGACTTTACCCAGAGAGAGCATGTTCATAAAAACAGTGGTTCAAAAACAGTGCCATTTTGGACACCTGAGATAACAGAAGCAGCACAGGAATTGAAACCCCCATGGAAACAGAACCAAGATAGAAGAGTAGATAAGGTCAACCCAGCCAATCTGAACCAGAGTTGTCTCACTGCTGTGCAGCTCTACAAACCCATGCTTGAAATATTCAAACAGCAACGCACAGGTATCCCATCTTTGTATGCATGTATGTATGTACGTGTTCTTTTAAAAAGAAACATAACACACTGTGACAGGGTCTTCCTCGAGTCACGCGTGTGGGTAGCTGCTGTTCAAGTATACAGAGAGACATCAGGTGGTGTTGAAAAGCCGGCACAGGCGCGCAGGATTTATTAACAAAAACATAAAACGAAAGTAAAATAAAGGCGGTCATGTGACGTTACCAGCGATGGTAATGCACAGAGGACTAATACAGCAAACTGTACAAAAAGTGCAAAATAAAACACAATACCCCAAACTATAACTCAAAAGGTGCAGTGAAAACGGCAGGCCTTGCAGCAGCCCCGAGCAATCTCCCGCGGATGTTTTTAAACTGACGGACACTCAGTCGAGACCTGCCCACGTACTGATTGAGGACCAGCACAGCCAATCACTTGCTGCCCTTCCCTCAACCAAGCATAGCAGGCAGCAAGTCTCAATCGAGCGCCCGTCTGTAAACAATAATACAATCAAACTAATCAAGTCCCAAAACGACACAAAATAAACCCACTCCCACATATAAACCACACCAACACTAATTTACCACTGTGCAGGGCAATCGCACTGCCACACACACACACACACACACACGCACACACAGAAATTTCAATACCTCTTTGACCTTCCATGTGGTCTACTTACCAGTGACTTTCTGAAAGCACAGAGGGCACATTGTAAAATTAAAATTATCCTTATTTTTGGGATTTAGAAACCTGCAGAGATAAACACAGCATTATCTGTAGCCTTCCCAGAATTTATAATCTGTCGTTTTGCAGTTCTACACTTTGCTTTTGTTCTTCTATTATAGTCCAAAACATCAAGCTAGTCTTTTTATTGTGAGACTTTTTTCAAAGCAAAAATTTGATATTTTCCAGTCAACTATCCTGCAGAAACAGTACATTAAGGGACAATAAACAGATGAAAATATAATGAGTAAGGCATGCAGTATTCCTTTAAATGCAATTGCACATTACACTTGCACTAGACCAATCCTGCAGGTTTTCTAGGTGTCTTTACGTCATCAATGGCTGAAGATCTCGAACATCTGTTAACTTGACTGATTAAGCCAATAATTGGTGCAATTAATTAACTGAGTGCTCGATTGAAACAGAAAACAGAAGAACCAGTAGCACTCAAAGACCTTGGTTGGAGACCCCTGTACTTATCCATGAGTGTATAAATCCCAGGCTTGCGACATGGGTTTAGATTCACTGCAGCCTGCAGCTGCTTGCCAAGTGGCTCCCCTGTTTGCCTCAGTAGGAGGGCAGTGGAGACTGTGTGAAAGATGAGACTGTCCCCCTCAGATCAATGGCAGAGGTCATCTCAGAGTCCTTTATTGCAGCTCAATCGATATCTGTGTTATCAAACAAACAGGCAAAGTTAGGCCACCCCAGGGGTCCTTTTTAAAACTGGGGGGTCCTTTTTAAAACCGTAGCTCTTGTATTACAAAAGAGTACAGAGCTCTCTTCTCACGAGGGCTGCATAAGAAAACAACCAAGCCGTCCCCATTGGCAGGTATGAAAGACGGCCCTGACTAAACAGCAGCTAGGGGGCGTAGGGGAGTATGGTGCAGTAATATTTAAATCTATGGGGTGGTTTCAAACATGAATGACTCAAATCTTTTTTTTTTTTTTTTTTTTGTCCGTGTTTACAGTGCATGTGCTATAGCAATTCACTGTTTTCAGTAACAAAAGAATTTCAAAGTTCAGACTTTTGGAATCTTCTTAAATGGTTATACTGTAACTCGGAGCAATCCAACGCCTAAGGGCATCTTCATCTCTTCAGACGATGTCAAGTTACATGTGGATCATGTGCAGGTGCCCTTTTCTCATTTCTTCTCTTCCTCGGCTCTAACCCCCAGCTGTTCCTGTACTATCTGTTTCACTGACAGCGATGGACACAGAGAAATGTTCACCCTGCTGTCTCTGGTGTGTCTGTAGCTATTTCTCCTCTTGTTCTCTGTATCCGACACTCATCCAAATAATAGGTCTGTTTGAAAGGGAGGCTCTTTCATTTCACCGCTCTGATTACTACCATCTATCATTGTTTTTAAATATCAATTTTTCCAGCTAAGCACCCCTTTAAAAATATATGTTTGTATCACCAGTCTGGCTCTGTAATGAACTGCTGAAAAGATACAAGGGCCCAGGCAACCTTCATTCTTTCTCAGTGAGCATCTGGGTTCAAAACCTAAACAAGTGACGAATGTATTACACCCCGTTGTAAACAAGCTGATCTCCGGAATTGGCGTGCAATCTATACTGAAGTGATAGTGGCAGGGGCCAATACTGTTGCGTTATTCATTGTATAGCTTTTTCAGCTTCATTTCCTTCCTCTTCTCAAGGGGATTGGAGTCTTTGAAGCCAAGAAAACTATCTCACACCTTTTCATCAGTAAAGGCCTTTGAGCTATAGTATTATAAAGAAGATTCAATTACAGAAGTGCTTATGAGTATTGACTCAGTATTATTCCCAAGGGTAGCATGCTGTAAATGTTGATTTTGAATACATGTTCTTAACGCTGAGGAGGATCCACCAAAGTCTCTTGGTTCGTTGCCCAGTGTCATTGCTGAACTGAGCTGAAGAGAACAGTGAAAAGAAGACAGTCTTCAAATATTGAGCAGTTAAATCTGATCTGTTGAGAAGAGCAGTGATACGTATACTCTAGACTTCTTAAAAAGCATGCATGCTATCACAGGGTGTCTTGAGGCTGTGATAAATTTAATCTAATGTAATCTAAATAGACTCAATATCATGGAGGTTTAAATCGAAAGGAATAGTAGATTGTTGCATCATTATTATGCAGTAATAACTATGTAGTAAATTTTATTACAAATTATAGATTTAAATAGAAATAAGTGAGTGTAGTTACCATGACATCAAAAGCCTATAATTACCTCCACCGTTTTATTTTCAAAATTTGGGAAGTTAAAAAAGCAAAAACTATATACAATGAATTAACATACATTAGTAACAGAACTTTCAGACAGCTACATGATTGATTGAGTTGAAACCACAGTTTGGGCACTAGTGTGTTCACATGTCCTCATACATTCTACGCTATGTGGAACATACAAGAATGCACTTATGGAATTGTTATTAAGAATGAGTTGTTTGAAGTGGAATCAGTTTGAAAAAGTGATGAAGAATACAATAGCAGGGTACTGATCTTCAAGCGTTTTAAGCCTTGCGCACATATTCCTCACCTGTGGTTCATGTAGGAAGCACTCACCCCTGCTTATACTGTGTTATTCCAGAATTAGCAGTCCCAAGGGCCATCTCTAGACTTTTAAAACAAACCCCAGGCAACAGCCCAGTGGGATTCATATTAATAAGGGTTTAACACTTCATCACGTGGTGTTTGAAGCTTTTATGTCATCTCAACAGTCTGATGGCAGTTTATAAAATACAATTTACGTGACAGAAATGTTAATTATTCTCTCTATTTCTATATAACAAATGTTAGGTAGTTTATTATTAGGCAGTAAAATAAACATATGCTCAGAAGTGTTAAGATTTCATTATTGTCAATGAAGTACCAGCAGAGCTGTCAAAAAACAAATTTCAGAGTTCGGCCTTATCTGTGAACAGATAAACTCGTCTATCCAGTGAGTTGAGCCAAGAATGCAAGTAATTACATGTGTGTGTTTTTCATGCCTATATAAAACTGTGCAGATTTTGAATGGCATTTAATAAGATAACATAGGCCAGAGGAATGAGGCAGAAACAGATCCAATAGACAAGTGGCTTAAGAGCTCAAGGTCGTCACCTCACACATCATCACAGCAGGCTTGTCTGAGAGCTGACCAGACCAGAAAGAAACAGGGTGCACGTTTAAACTATGTATAAAGTCATGAAGTAGCCTTCATCTTAATCGCAGATGCTGTCAGGACTGGAATGCACGCTGAATAGCTAAGTCTGGGTCAGGGCGCTTTTTAGTTTCTTGGTTCCTCTGTATTCAGTTGATCAGGATTGGCAGGTTACATTTCACCCCATGTGCACTTTCTCTGCATCATGATTCCCTCCTAGCTCTCACTACCAGAGGGACGAAATCTTTAGGTTATTTTTGACTGCGTTTCGGGCTTCATTTCTGATTTAATTAAGTGTCTTGTATAGGAGCGCATACTTCAGTGTTGAAACTAGCACTTCTGCAGGGCTTTCTAGCCCAGCTTACACCTGAGCCAGAAACAACACATAACAAAAAGAAATGTGTGTCTCTGATTGCTGTGTACTCACATAGCTCATGTTAATTTAATTTAAAAAAAAAGAAAAGTGTAAAGTTACCAATAAATTATGATCGCTACTGTAGCAGTTGAAGGTAAAATCACATTAAAAAAAAAAAAAAAATTCATACTGAAACTTCAACAGTTTCTTAATCTTTTCAAACCTTTATCAGGTAAAAAAATAGCTTCAGCTTTGCAAATCAGTGAGTCTTTTTCAAGCCGGTGTTTACAGACCTTTAACCTAGAGATAATTTCCTTGATACCATTAGCTTCATTATATCCAGTGTGGATTTTTCTTTAGTGCTTCTTGATGCTTTGTTTGGAAGCATTGTGAAACAGGTATTATGTTTCAAGCAGTCCTCAGCCGAGCACCTTCTGTTCTTTAAATTAACTCTCTAGGAGGAAAACCTGATTTGTGCCTACATACAAATCCAATGTTTGAATCACTGCATTTTATTTTATTAATGCTGAGCCCGCTGCAGTAGGACACCACTGTTCAACACAATGTTCCTCACTTAAAGCTAAAATATGGAAATGGACAGATAAGAAAAGGAGAATCTAATGGTTTAAGTGGCAAATTGATCTACCTTATCCTTGCAGTTAACTGTTCTGTTATCTTAGCTGAGCAGTCTAGCTTCATTTAAACACCAAAGTCCTCTATTTACGGATGATTTATACCCCATGGTTTGGGTAAAAGCAGTTCCACTTTTATAAAAGTCTCAAATGAAATGCTAATCACAAATGTGTCCAATCTGATGTTTTCTTTTTTTTTTTTCAAAAGGGTTTGAGAGGAACATGCCCATGCATGAAATAATGTAATCAACCATCCTACCACAGGATGATTTATTTGAGATTTAGATTTTTTTTTTCTTTATTTTATTTTTTCAATTGGACTTGAAAGAAAAAAAAAACTCCACCGTTCAACTTCTATGTAATTATATCTGAACACATAAAATAATAAAAGAGGAAATCTTATAAACCAGTCCTGCCATAACAGGGTCAGCCAAGACACCAGAGACTGGTATAGTAATACATTCTTTTAGCATCTGCAGAAACCAATATCATAATTCTGTGAGAAGTGTTTACAGTCACTGTGATTTGCTTTCAAAAAGTGATTTACTGATTTTGATGAAATGTAGGTTTTGAAAACTTAAAAAAAAAAGAATAGACAAGGCACTTTTAGTATGGTACAGATTGCAATCTACAAACAAATCTCAACAGGGTCTGGCCCCAACTGATTTGGATTAGCTACTGTACTTGTTACAGTAATAACAAAAAGTAAGAAGCGTTTAGAAGCTTTCTTATACTGCTTTTGTAATTTTAAAGCAGCAGTGTATGAGTCGTTTTAAACAGTGCAACTTTATTTTTTCATGCACTCAATAGGCCCAGTGGTGACAGAACCAGGATAAAAGAGAAAGCTTTCCCTGAGCTTATGAAGTACTCGTCTGGTGTCTGTGGATTGTTTCCAGAAACTAGAATAGAAAAAAAGAAGAAAAAAGAAACGCAGCGCGGTGATCACTGAGCATCATCAATCTGTCTCAAACAGGGTGAACTCATCAGCAAGCTCCAGCAAAACTCCCTTCAGAGTCAATTACTCCAGGGTGCTTTTGCAGAGGAAGTTTGAACAAATTGAAGTTTCTTTTTTTATAAAAACAAAAAAGAAGAAAGAACTGAGACATCTTGGCTACATCTCCCTGGTAATAAAATTGTTAAAACAGGGCTTTGCGAGGTCATCTTGTTGAGACAACACAAATACTGGGTTAAATGCTGGTTATTGTTTTAACTGTTAGTTCTTTAATGTACAAGGGACATCTGTGTCTCACAAATAAAAATGATGCTAACTTTCTTATTTTTGCAATGAGGTGCACAAAACGGGGTTTAAAATGTACTGACAGTTTGGATCTGGTCATTCAAGTTTTCAGTTTCCTCCTCGTGGTACTTGAGTTGCTCTCAAATGTATTTTCAGAAGAAACCATTTGAACAACAAGCGCTCCGTTCCTCGCTTTCTTAAGGGGTTAAAGGGTTAGATTTAAATGCGATTTTTGATTTTCTTTTTGATTTTGTGTTTTATTTGTGTGGATTGAAGAAAATAATGCTGAGATAATTTTATACAAAAAAAAATGGAATGTTTTACACTGTACTGTTTTACATTATTGCTTGTGTAACATTACACTAAACATTACACCAAGCATGCTCATTACTATGTAACTTACATTACAGTAGAAAAGTAATATTATCATACATAGCTTTAGAGAGCTGCTCTTACATGCCCTTCCAGAAAATGACTGGATATTTAGGGTTAATAGCATTCCTCTACAGCCCTATTCATGTGTCAGTTGCAAATCCCACAACATGTTATTTTATGTAAATACTTTTACAATTCAAAGAGAGTAATTGTTCATTGTTATCTAGATTAGTTGGTGCTTAACGAGACAAGGTGTATGGTAGGGTTGATTCATTAACATAAAACAAATTCTCCTCAAATTTCAGAACAATGGCAGCAACGTTTACACAGACCAAGCAATTAATTGATATTCCTTTATTTGCTAACAACAGAATAATTCTGGACTAATTGTCAATGCAGAACTCCCTAAAGAGTTTGGTTTTGAGAGAATAAAAATGGAAGAAAAAAAAACTCTCAATGATTAGCTACTCTTTAGCAGTTTTTAAATTAAGAAAAAAAGTATCCAATTTAATGAAAGCAATGAGCCCTAAGCCCTGAACAAGGGTGATTCTAGACAAATAACTCCCATGAAAACCGTTTTGGATCATGCAGTGCAATACCATAGAACAGAAGTGTAAAACAGGGTCTGATTCAAACAAGAACTCACTTTTTTCTGCTTTTCTTCACTTTGTAATGCTTTAGACCGACCTTAGCTTTTAATATTTTGCTGAGGGGGTTATGCTCGACTGTTTGCATGTTTACAGTGGCCAGGGCTCATGCAAGCTGATCCGACCACAGGCAGGAGAAAGTAACTCACTGCAGAATGTTCCACAGGCATAGAAATCAGATACAAACAATAATTACTTTTAAGATTTATTGTACTTTTGTGAAAATAATATGGCTGATTAAAATCAACAGTGAGAGTGTTTGCTAGATTTGCAGTAAATAAATAAAAAAATTAAAAAAAAAAAAACGTAGATAAGAAAGACAAATAGGCAGCATTATCTTAAATTCCCCTCCAAAAAAGCATTTGAACTGTCTCGAACATAATTAAACTGATTAGAAAATGCAACGATAATAAAATGAAGTGTACTCATTCAAGGCTGTGTGCATTCATCAGATGGATTGCATCTGTGATGTTTCAATAAAGTGAATGATTTCCATTACATGACAGTAGATGTTAAAAACTTCATGCTGGTTTGAACTCGGCGCTTGCCAAGATAAGCACCAACTAAGACTTTATAGTAAACTATTGTGATCCATCTGAATCTCCATCCATTTGCATTGGTTTCCATCTGATGATGTAGATATCCTTCTGCCTGCTGTTGATGGTGTTGAAGTGTGATGCTGGCTCCAGGGATCAGCTTATTTTGCCTCCCCAGCCCATCAGCACACACAACGGCTGCGATGCTGGCTCCGGGGGTCAACCACAGTGCGGTCTCCCCAGCGCATCAGCATGACAACCGTCTGGATTGAGCTAAATAGGGTACTAAGTAGGGTATCTCTGGGGTCTTCAAGTAGGCACCTTCCATCCTCAGTCTTTTATTTGAATGGACTTATTTCACTTTTAAGCACGTTGACGTGTGTGTAAAATATTTACGTATTTTCTGAATGTCCTGAGGTAAATGAGCATGCTCAATGAAATGGAAATATCTCCCCGCTCAGTTGGCTAATTACTCACTGTTTGACATTAGCTGCTGGTTTTGTTCCCAAGTGAAGATGTTACATGTCAAGAACTTGTTAATTGCGGTTTGCTGATGAAATCTTAGTCACCACGGAAACACAATCTATCAGTTAAAAATGCCCCGACATTTAGTTTCTACTTGAAATGATAGCATAGCAACCTGGCAAATGAGTAATCACTGCCCTCGGGAAGCTGGAGGAAATCAACACGAATGGATTTGGAATGAGAGGTTACACATTCCTCAAAGGGTGAAGGTGAGAACATAAGCTTCCAGAAGTCTAACCAAGCAGGTTAAAAAGGGGCTTGTAGAAATCTCAATTCTACATGGGGACTGAAAGCAGAGCAAAGGTCTTAGTGAAAAGGGACTTCTCTTCACCCAACTGACTCGTTCATTTGGGTCACACTTTATATTAAGTGCCAACAATTGCTGTATTTACAGAGTAGTTTACTTAGTAAATACATGTGCACTTACACAGAATTACAATGTTACTATGTATAGTTACAATGTACTTAATGTGGAATCTTGTTTACAGGATAGATGTACTGTAAGTACACAATGGTATTGGAAAAGGGTTAGGGTTAGGGTTAGGATTATATCATACAACCATATTGGTGACTTATCAAATACCAGTGAGTGTAGAATCAGTAAAAATTCATGATTGAGAATACATATCATAGGACAATTGATATGTGTTTTGCATATTCAGAAGATATTCCTTCCATCTGTCATATTGTACTATATTAGAACGGTAAATATTTAAATATAATTTGGTTTTGCACAATATTGTCTTATTACAGTTGTTAATAGCAACACACTACCTTCAAACTGTTTAGAGAGCTGATAGCCAGTCTGAAATGCTGATATTGGCATGTTGCTATGGGAACTTAGTTTAAAATGGAACCATTATTCAGCCAACTTGGTTTGTGGGGCAAGGGGTCCCATCATAATGAAAACACAGTGGCCATTTTCTATCTCTCTACAGTGGATAGAGGGCAGTTGAAATTAGCATTTGCAACATACAGTACTTGATGTAATTTTCTTAATTCCACAATATTGCGTGCCTTCAACCCAGTACCTGTCTATCTAGTGCTCTATAGTTTATACTTTGTCTGTATCGTCTATAGTTTGCCTCTCTACATTACCCATATCAGTTTCGGAATTACAGAGTCCCACCTATTTCAATATGTGTTACCTAGATCTTTAACTGGAGCAATGCTATGCAGCAGTACATACCCTAAAATGTTTAAATGGGTACACAGTGAATGTAATGTAGTGTTTGGTTATTTGTATCCCTCTACTACTGGTTTTAGAGGAGCCTATAGCTGCTATAGCTTGTGGTTCTTTCGAGAAACACTCAAATGCTATCACTGGGGTAAACTTGTCTTGGGCACAATTGCCTCTTTGAGTTAGCTATCGTGTTCCCTGCATCTAAGTGCTGTGTTTAGGGTTGTTCCATCATAACAGTTTATCTTTGGTAATCTGTGCCCATTCTTCATTTGTCGTGCTTATTAAACAAAGAGTTTATTTTTACAATTATTAAAACAAACACTTTTTGCCTGAAGTAGCTATTAGTTTGGCCAACGACCTAAATATAGAAACGTTTTGCAGCTCTATCCGCTCTTTTTGAAGGTGGATGTTGTTTGAGCTGTGGTTTCCAAGTCAGTGTGCAGTGGAAATGCTTGCTGCAACGAAATAGAGAGAAATCTGGGGAGAATCAATCTCGGGCAATCTGCTGGCAATTTCCTGAACCCATTGAGTCACCCCAGACTGACAGTGGCCCAGTGTGAAAGGAAGTAAGATTCATTCTGATGGTTCCCCAGACTCATCGGGATGGATTTTCTAAAGGCGTTGGTGTAGCACGTTGTACGTTTGTTAAAACTGAAGGTCTAGAACCGCTGGACCTTTTACTCATAAATAAAAATTGCAGTGTTCAATCAAATGTCTCTCAGCAAGTCTGTGACATGTGTTTTAAATTGGGGGCAGTGTTTCACTGCTCGTTAAGTGCAGGAGAACTGAAAACAGTACGGGTTCAAGGTCAGCAGTCAGGCTGACGGAGACAACTCAAAACTGGGACTGCTTCACTTGCCAGCTCCCCAAACTGCAGCAATGGTCAACCCTCACCTCCAGAAAACACTCTCGGGTATATTCAGTCCATAATTCTTCATTTCAACACCCTCCTTTCTTTTGACCTCCCCTAGCTGACATTCCTAAATCTTGGCGCATTAAGTTTTTTTTTTGTTTGTTTTTTTGGCATAGGTACCTGATGTCTAATTCAATATAATCAGTCACAAGTCCTTCAGGTGAACACTATTGCATTAATATTAAAACACTGCACTGGTCTCTCACAGAATCCAGCATTGAATTTAATGAGAACTCACCTTAACTTGGTTACATATTGTGTCTGAGGGATATTGAATTGTACACGTCTCATAGTTCAGCATTCAAATCAATATTTTCAACACCAAAGTAACAGACACGTGGTTATGTGTAAGTCCATTAAAAAAAAAATTAAATTTAAAAATTCCAGCCTTAAAATATAACTTTTAAGGCTAGAAATGAATGCAGAAACCAAAAGGCAGATACACCTACATATTATGTCTATTATCTGGTCCTATTCATTGTTTTTGTTTTAACTTATATTACTAGCACATGCAGAGTGTATCTTTTGAAGTGAACATACCATGTCAATTTTACAAATCTAGAAACAAAACAATAAGTTGTGTAATCCAAGGTCTCTGAGGCCCTCTCAAGTTATTTGTTTCCTCAGGAGTTATAGTAGGCTTTCAAGATTGAGTAAAGACAGGTGATCAGTTAAATAAGGCCTCAGCTAGCCCTTCAGTATGTGAGCTCAATTTATTTCAAATGGATATATGCATTAGGGCAATTTTTTTTAGACTATATTAATTATTTATAGCTTATAACAGAGCCACCCTGAAGAGTTGCATGAAAAACAGATTTGCATAATATATAGACTGTAAATATATATAGTATATAAACAGCTATATATTTAGCTGCTGAGCTTGCACAATACATGTGTTGAGGGAATACTAAAGAATATGGCAACACTATACGTATGGCAAAGCTGTACTGCTCACAAAGTAAGCTGCTAGGGTACAAGGTACACAGCATTCTGTCGAGAGACTGAACTATGAAGCCATTCTTCTTGTTAAAGAAGCTCTCTGGGAGTTTTAGCGCTATCTGTCTTCCAGGGCAGAGTAATGGCTCTCTCAGGAGGATGGCATCGGATACTGATGAAAGAGCATGCAGCGTTTTCAAGTGTTCCCAAAGATTGTTAATACAGAGAAATTCGAAGCAGACCGCCCTGTCGGGACAGGACAATGCTCTAATTTTATCCTCTGTGTGATCTCTTCCCTTTCCTCTTTAGGTTAATTATATCAGTGAACGAAATCTCAAAGGCTGAGTGGTTGGAGACGTGTCTTACATGCAGTCCTAACAGATGTCATTTTATCCCTGCTTCATTCTAGCACAGGAAAACCCAGCTTAAAAGATTGCCTCTGTACTCAAACAATTGGTCCTCCGAGAAAACATTTAAAATTGACATGTTCATGCAAATACACCTCTGTATAGAGATCTACGTCGAGTTCCCAGCTGCGACTTTCCCTGTCAGCAACAGAGACTAATTTAATGCATGCATCTTTAGAGGAGCACAAATGTATTTGTAACAGACTCTGCGAGACCTTGCTTTTAAAGTGTTTGTTTAACCTGTATTCCTAGACTAGTAATTTCCATGCACTGAGGAGGGGCTCTGATTCGCTGATGTCTGTAGGTTTGAAGTATGATATCACTTACAAAAGCATACAGCCTTTTTTTTATAAGGAGAACTTGCAATATGCTAAATCTTAATAGTGCTGCAACAAAAACAAATAAATTAAAGAAAGGAAACATACTTTTCAATAATCCAGCACTGCTTTCAGAAACAAAACATAAGAGGCAAGATATACAGGGTGATTAGAAAGTGCGTTTACCACATCAACACGCCATACCACTGATGTGATAAACTTACTTTCTAATGACTCTGTACAGTAACACTTCAATTTAAGTAGCTTCCTTTATGATGTAATTACATGTGTAGAGTAAATGGCACATAGACGTATAATTTTAATCTAATCTAAATTAATTGCAGTTAATTTGTGGCACTTAAAACATCTAGACATCATTAAACTTTTTTCCTTTTCTTCTCTTGTTGGGATGCACTTTACAGTCTGTCTGTAAAGCTAAGGTTCATGTTTTGATTTTAATGGCAGTGTTATATCTTTCAGTTCTCAGCTAAATGAATAGATCCCACTGTGCATATTCCGCAGATGTTTGCTATTTGTAGCCATTTAAAAATGGAAATATGTCCCCAGGGTCATCAAAGGTTGAAGAGCTGCTTTTTTCTTTTTTTTAACAGAATATGAGACTCCCACACACAGTATTTATTTTTCTATTTCTTTTCTTTTTTTTCTTTCATTTCCAGCAGCTTGATGGATTTTTGCAAAACGATTTAAAACAAAAAAGGACTGTCTCCATTGTCCTCGTTTCCATCTAGACGGGGCGTGAGAGGGAATTTTTTTGAGGATGGTTATCTTCTTGAAAATAGAAATGTACATGTTTGTGCTGTATATCTCGTGATGTATATCTCGTAATGTATATCTCGAAATCCTTATTGTGATGGCTGCTGTTACTGCAACCATCAGGCCAAATCCTATACAAAACAGCACCAAGTACCATATCAGAATGAGGGGACCATTGAAACCCACCTCTGGGGATAATTTATATCACTTAAGCTCTGGTCCTGATGAAAAGACAGTGAGGGATCAATTATATTGACAGACTTTCTCTTCCTCTGCTCACAGTGGTGAGGTAAGCCACCAGAGGAGCCAGGAATGAGCTGAAGTAATGGATTCAGATACAGGATATACTGTGGACAGATATTATGTGCATCAGATACAGTAATTGAAGCTGTCAAACTATTCAGTTAACAAAACTAGTGTTCAGGCTTCAAAAATTGTACCTCTGGCTCTTGTCACTCTGCTTGACATAGATACATGTGGCTACCAACGATTACTTTTCAGTGGACACACACAGTGTCAATGCCTTGATTATAAACAATGTTATCGTGTTAATTCCAAGGAAAAGATACAATAAAAGCACAGAAATTCTAAAAACGTTCTCTTTCAGACATTCTATCTCTATATCCAAATTAAATAAATAAATGAATAAATAATAGTATACAAATACACAAACATATATACATATATATTTATAGAATTCATGAATGAGAGGGTAGAGACAGATCAACAGGGAAGAAAGAAAGAAAGAAAGAAAGAAAGAAAAAAGGAAGAAAGAGTGGAATAAGAATAATCATCATTCTCCCACCTGGCTGGGAGTAGTGAGATGATAAAGGAGGAGTTTTAATCGTAGCTAAAAGACACAAGAACCTTTTATCTCAAAGGTCAAGCATTGTCAAATAGCTTTCAAATGAAACATTGCTCAAGGCTATTGAGTAGATATGTGCAGTACCAAAAGCCATTCCACTCCGACAGCCATTTGGGACATGAAATAAGGAGTGGGGGGGTGGGGGGAGTCTGACAAAACCTACCTTATGCCCTTATGAGGACCCAGGCCAAGTCCTTGCAGGGT
Organism: Polyodon spathula; assembly: GCF_017654505.1. Taxonomy (NCBI): domain Eukaryota; kingdom Metazoa; phylum Chordata; class Actinopteri; order Acipenseriformes; family Polyodontidae; genus Polyodon; species Polyodon spathula. The sequence continues at coordinate 2,085,167 of NC_054555.1, read as the reverse complement.
TTAAAGAAAACAAACTAACAATGCCCAAATAATCTCTTTGTTGTTGACTTTCACCCTGTGTGGAGTTTTGTCTGACTGGAGTTAGGAATAGTAAATAAAAATATAGTGAGAGTCAAGTCCTCATAAACACTACAAACAAACATGTGTGTGTGTGTGGGGGGGGGTCTGTCTTACACTTACAACAGACAAGTATTACAAAATATGAAAATATAGTGTATATGCTGGACAGAACTTGTTGGAATGATCGATAATAAAAATGCATTTATTTATCAGACTTGTGCACCAATGGCCAATGTATCATTCACGCAGTGGTTGTGGGTTCATGCACAAACACAATTCAAATCTTGTTAAAACAGAGAGATTTCAAAGTCAGAGCAACTTGCTACCTCATTTACTACAATCATCAATTTTAAGAATGAAGTGGTGGACAAGTTTATACAAAAGTATCGCAAAGCACTGTACAGTACAGAGATAGCAGAAAAAAAGAACAAACAACAATATAGCATGTCACACATACAACTGCCACAATCCCCACCATTTAAGTAGCAGTATACACATAATAATACAAAATCAGCAATTTTGCAATTAACCCACTAAGATAAGAAAGCCATTTTTAGTCTTGACTTGAAAATTGTAATGGTCCCAGCTTCCCTGATAAGCGAAGGCAGAGCGTTCCATAACTTCAGAGCTCTACAAGAAAAAGCCTTGCCTCGTGTTGCTTTTGTTGACCCTCGGAATAACAAGCCGTCCTGCATCCTGTGATCTCAGAGGGCGGTTTGGAAGATACAGGCTCAGTCGTTAGCAGTCACTATTCAGTAAAAGTGAGTGGGCACCTACATTTCATTTGATATTCATTATATGGTGGTCCACCATGAAAGGCGCTATATAAAATAAAGATTGCCACAGATATCTTTACACAACACATATTTGTTTCCTAGAGTAGCATCTGCCCCTTCCCATCATGGTACAGAAGATGATTTGAATGCAAATCGTTTTCTTTGCAAGCTGTAAATTTCTTCATTAAAACAATTTGTAAGAACATGGTGCCCCTCCTTATGAATCCATGCAATCAATGCTGATGAGAAAGACTTGTGCTGCAGGGCAAAAGGTCATTGTGGCAAGAATACTTTAGATGATGTGATTCCTGCTAATGTGTTTTTCAATGGTTAAACAGTCAGTAATAAATGATAAGCAATCAACTAATGGAAATGTCAGAAATGGTCCCATTTCGTCTTTTCTTTTTTGAATGTTAAAACGTCTTGTTTAATTGGTTCTTGGTAATATTTTACATGAAGTGTTTCTAATTACTGTGTATTTACATAGTAGTTACTTGGTAAATGCATGTGTACTTACTTTTATTATTACAATGTACTTATTGTGTACATGTGTACCCTAACCCTTTTCTGATACAATTGTGTACTTAGATATATGGTGAAAAAAAATTTACACATTAAGAACGTTGTAATTAACTCTGTAAATGTACAGTAATTAGATACACAATGTAAAGTGTTACCAGGCATAAGTAACAGTGTAATAACATGGTAATAACCAGGTAAGTCTCCACGTAATTACCCAAAGTGTGTGCATGAATCAAGCAGTTATTACAATGTCTATTCAATTGAATTAAATTGTAGAAGTAAGCAATAGACCCTATTCACAAAGCAATGAGGGCTGTTTTAGGATTGTTTTACTAAGATCTTGTTTATTACAGCCCATTCTGATTAATTAATTCCAAATCACTTAAGTTTGTGCACCATACCTTATTTTAAGCATCTTTTCTAACGCCACGTGAGTGTTGAATTTCCAGGGGAGGGCAGTGTATAAAGTGAATTTGACAGGGGCTGCACAGACTGTTAACCTAAAAAGATCAGCATTATTACCTGCTTTTCTTCATTCATCCCTGATTTGAGGGAACATGTTGTTTTCAAAGGGAAATGATTGCAGTGTCGTGGCCTCTCCCTAACAACCTAATCTTCATTTGCAGAATCTGCTCTGGCTGTACATGCATAATGATAACTGCATTCTAGCACAGCTGAAGCTGGGATCTGAGATTTCACTGAGAGCTGCCAAGGTTCGCAGTAGAGACAATTCTTCTTATATATTTTCTTTCTCTCTTTCTAACTCTGGGTGGTTTATTTGTCTGTATCCGCAAACCTGGACAAAACTGAATTTATTTATTTTAAAGTGCGCTGCCAAACAGACAGTACAGGGTTTATCACCAAAGCATATGGATTGGATTTTATATGGTTTCAAAACCAGGCAGCTCAATGTACAGCATTTCTTATTAGAATAGACTTTTCCTTGAATCTCAGTCTTAAGTTCACATCTCTGAACAGGGCCCTAGTTCATTGTGTTCCAAAATGTAATATACACAATTCAAATAAATAATCCTATCTTTATTAACTGTCAATTGTAATTCCCCATAACATGGATCTCCATTCTTACTAACCGATGTGCCATGGCAAGGCAGTGGCACCTCAAATGCAATGCATATTGTTATGGAACAAGGGGCAATAGTATTACAATGGTAGCCTCAAAAATTTTAACCATTAGTAGTATGGAGGCCACGTTTTCATATTTTGACACTTTTCCAGTGGCATCACAATTACATTACCAATGCACCTGTCTGAGGAATGTATTTCAGCACCATAGTGTTTAATTATATCAACTGTGATAGTGCATCAAGGTCAGTGCTATAGTACAGTCAACTCAACAGAATGTCTCCACTCTTTTCTGTAGGTACCCAAGTTTTACATTGCCTAAACGTATTCCCAATGCTTTACCATGCATTTACTATATACTTAACTGGGTTATGCTTGTGTCATGGAGATAAAAAAGCAACTGCAATACTTACACACAGAGACAGTATTACTAAATATGAAGTACTGAATGTAGCTGCTGATTTCTTTTCAACAACAGGCACACAGACACACACAGATACATACACATACAAAGACAGACACACACACACACATAAATGCACACACACACAGACACATAGACACAGACACACAAAGACACACATACACACACTCACACAAAGACACACACAGACACACACACACAAAGATACACACAGACACAGAAGCACACACACACATAGGCACACACAGACACAGACACACACACACACACAGACACAGACACACAGACACACTCATACACACACAGACACACTCACACACACACACACAGACACACACACACACACACACACACAGACACACACACACACACAAACACAGGGCTAGATTTGTTGCCCACTGCAGACGTCTCAGATAATCTCAGGTTTATCAGCGACATGCAGATTAAGGCTCCACAGTCAATTCAGAGAGCTAATAGCCAGAGATGATTCATGCAAATGCGGTTTGGTCTCCTCGAAGGATGACATCATGCACTGAATGGGGCCCGACAGATAACAATTCAATCAAACGCGGCACGTCTTTGCTGACATATCTGTCTAAAGGCAAGATAACACCCTATTAATCAAATAAATTAGCAGTTGGGAAAAACACTAGAAGCACACAAGGACAGAGCCAGAGACCGGCATCTTTACCTTCACCCAGCCCTCCCAGAGCCTCCTTTCAGGGTGCTCACTGCCTTGGCCTTTTTAAAATCCCACTCTTGATCAGCGTTATCTGACCAGCAGGCATGTTTACAAGCTTTATGTAGCAGTAGAATACACATTATTAATCGTTATTGCACAAACAGTATCTGGTCAGCCAAGTATTGTAAGAATCCATGAATAAGCATCATTTTATTAGAACTTGATGACAATTTATATACAGTAGGTTAACAGTTCACAAAAATACCATTTGTGTGACACCCTACTGTAGTAGTGCTGTAGGAAGTTCATCGAATAAAGCCCTTCTTATGCCATAGTTGCTGCACATGTTTTATAAATGAACTGTAAGAGCCAATAAGAAACTGGTAGTTAATGCCTTTATTAATGCCTTTGTTGTTAGTATTTATTTGATATTTATTTAATTTTATTTTTCTCAATGCCTGCTAATAGAGCTTTTCTCTTGGTAGATGAAAGTGGTGGTAAACTTCTAGACAATAGTGCTTTCATAGAAAGACGCTATGGTTTCATTTAACATCCTTCCTAACACCTGCATGCACCATTGAAACTTGCATTGCTCATTCACTTTTTCTAAATATACTTTTTTTCAGCGATTTACTATCTGACGGTTTGTTAAATGGGATACAAGCTGTAGCCTGACTCCATGTTCTCTTCGGTCCCATTTTCAATGACCCTGCATTTTCTGAATCAATCCTGCAGAAGCAGCTACTAATACAAGATTTTTTTTTTTTGTAGCGAACAAAATAGATGCTTAGATGTCTATTTGTCTCCTTCAAGTCCTCAACCCCCCCCACTGTGTTGGTCTTCTTAGAGTGCTTTGAGGTCACCTAGTAATCATCTCGTCCACATTGTCAGTATTAGATTCTGGAGAAAATTGAAAGCATCAGGGCAGATATGAAATCCAACTAGTGTTAATCAGCATAATGCCCTTTTTATATTCATGGATAGGAATCGCAGGGTCATTAGATAAATAAAGCAGAAAGCGAAGGCTATAATTTACATAGTTTTCATTTTAAATTAGTACATTCACTGGAGTAGATATCAATGGAAGTTATATAAAAAAGAAAAAAATAGTCAAATATGGGTCTATGAAAGTGTCAGTCAGTAAGTACCCTGCAGGGAGTTTTGCGTATGACTGACAAAACCATGATTCAATTCCCATCCTCTTGCAATGTTGTGAAATATGTATGCCAATAAATCGTAAAACATGCATTATTCATTCGAGTCTAAACGCAGGTCATTTTTAATGAACCTTACAGGTATGGGATGCTTTCTGTGTAACGAGCGTTGCAGAGGACATTACTGCTATTATAAACCCAAGAAATGTTTTTTTCTGCATGAAGACATTTTTTTAACATGTTTTTTACAGTACATGCTATAGGCTGCTTGAGAGTCATGTTACTGTTTAATGCCGGTTTCAAGATTCTAAAGCCCCATTAGCTTTTAGAGGGCATATCAGCCTGCTGGATAACTCTGAACCTGACTGGCTGAGATGATCCATGAGGTGTAGAATGTTTAGGCTATGTTTATTCATTAGCATGGATGGGTCTATAATTTACCATTGTTATTGACCATGCATGACAAGGTACCATGATCATCAGAAAACCAATCCTGGGTTGGTGATTTACAGCTATGGCCAAAACTTTTGCATCACCTAGAATTGTAGGATTGAAACATACTGTAATTTAAAAAAAAAAAAAAAAACCTCTATGATCATAATTTAGATCTTGTATGTAACATCATGTAATCAAAGAAACAAAACATTTAGATTTTGAACTGTCAGATTTGTCTATTGTTGTCAGTTTTCTTTGTTAAGTATGTGGTAAATCAATATGTTAACATTATTCAGCAGCTTTCATTTGACTTTATGAAGCAAAGTGTGTTAATTCTATAGGGTGATGGAAAGTTTTGGCCAGAGCTGTATGTTTTGCGAGGACAGTGTGCTGTGCAATAGGTCCTGACTAACCAGAGGAGGGTGTCATTCAGGTTATGGGATCAATAAGAGTGGAAACCAAAAAAAAAACAAATCTGTTATCTCTGTAAAAACAGCATCTCCTGCAGTCAGTCCAGCCACCTCTGTCTCAGCATAATCTGCTCCTAATGCCACTGCAATTATTTCAGATATTTAAGATGTTCCTGTTCTCCCACACTCACAGCGCACCTCGACATTCATTTTGACCTTTCAGCTGCAAGCCGCTAGACACAAAGGGCAATGATTAAATAAATAAAGTTTTCTCTGTTTCTAAGTCAAAGCAATATCGGGCATTCTTATCAGTGCAGTTACAAGTAAGGCAATAGTCTTCTCTGCCACTGCACGGGAACTGACAAATTATCGTTTAACAACAGTCGCTATTGAAATGCAACAAACAAACAAATAAATAAAATAAAATAAAAATCATGTTATAATATCATAGCACAACCTCCTTAATACAACCACTCATCAAACCCTGATTCTGTTTGTCTGTCTGGTTTTATAATCACACAACTGGTAGCATAGGTCTGTTTAGATGTTTAGAAATTTGCCTAAACATTTAATCTTTATCAAAAAATATGCTGACTAAAGATAGCTATAGATGAAATGCTGCTTGTGCTTTTTTTTAAGTCAGAATGCTGCAGACATGAAAAACACGCTGGTCTGTAAAGGGTTAAGTCTCTCCCTCTTCATTGCAGTCTCATTCAAAGTGTACAACTGCATGGGTTGGCATCTTCACCCTACCAATGACTTGCAATTTATTTGAAATGCAAGCTTAAATGAATGTAATTATGCAATGATAATCTACAAGAAAACTAATAAGAAATAAGTCAAGGTGTTAGATGGATGTTGCTTCTGTTCCAGTGATCCATGTTCTTCATATTTTCAGTTGTTTTTTTTTGTTAAGCCCAGCTTGTGCATTTCCAGTTCAGCACAGTTCAGATGTAGCAGACCCCATGTTTTATTCAGCAGTTTAATATTGGAAATGAGGCCGTTCGAGGCTTTTAAAAACTTTCAACTGCATTGTTGTGCCTCTATGGTCCATGGGGCACAGGTAATAATGCTTACACTGTGGTTATTGCTTCAAAGCCTGGCAGTTTCAGACTGCACATAGAATAATAAATAAAATCAAATATAACGGGCCTCTGCTGTGGACAAACAGGGATCTTACTAAAGCGCACTGTGCAGCCATCTGTCAGTGCAGTGGCAGTGTCCCTGTAAGCATGAATTGGCATTACACTATCAATTATGGGGCTGGGGGATGGGAGGAGGGGGGGAGGAGTGGAAAGCTTATAAAGTGGGATAACTATAATGTGGGCTAAATTTGTCATTTTAGTTATCAATCTTGCATATAACCCTGAGCATAAATGCAGTAGTTACCCCATTATGCAATCTCAATCTCACCACTGCTGGAGCAGAATCTAAGTGCAAGCCTTCGAAATCAGGTACAGTCCATTGCATATATAATACATGTATGAAACATTCCTCAAAGTGTGCCTATATTCCACCTCGATACAAGCTTTCTCATTGAGAAGGCAGCGCTGCCCTTCATGAATGATCTATATCTAAAGCTACCAGGGTTCCTTTATGAAACGTGACGAGCAGATGTAATAAATGACTGTGGAGGATAATGCCCCATTTTCACTGTGGAGACATCCATCTCACCACGTAACTGGTGACAGTGCCACAGAGCTGCTTATTAAAACACCCTGACACTGTTTCTTCATTTAACCTGCAACCATTTCATTTATCTTTAAGAGAGAGAGAGAGTGTGAGAGAGATAAAAAAAAGAGAGAGAGAGAGAGAGAGAAAGAGAAAGAGAGAGAGTGAGAGAGATAGAGAGAGGGGGAGGGAGGGAAAGAAAGAAAGAAAGAAAGAAAGAAAGAAAGAAAGAAAGAAAGAAAGAAAGAAAGAAAGAAAGAAAGAAAGAAAGATCACTTGACTTTCCAGTGTTCAGGCATGTCATGTTCCAGACCGTTATTAACTAACAAGGGTTAACCTATGAAAGGCATTAACTTCTTAACCTCATAACCTCATTATACAGTACCACAGGCCTTATGGATGTAAATACCCAAAATGATTTAATCTGATGAGAATGTGAGTCATTAAAACCAACACACTTTTTTTTCATTTTTTTTTTTAAGCTGTGAAGTAATTTGCTTTGTATACAGCTGGTGAACTTTATAAAATAAGTAAAAATATGCCACACATCAAATACACTGCAACGATATGGATGCAGGAGGGGCTGTCACTACCAAACTAATCTTAGTAATGTACAATAAGAAAAGAAGACAGGAAAAGTAGAGTTGTAAATTGTATTACAGCACAGACCCTACAGTAAGTACTGTGCCTCATGAGGAATAGATGCACATTTTTATTGTATCTAATGACGCCGGTATCATTCCCAGTCCATTAACAACATCACAGTAGAATGTTAACTGCACAGCAATTTATACAAAACCACACATTGAAATGTTTTGCTGTGAATGTAAAGAGGGAATTATTGTAGATCGTTGCTATGGGGGGTAGTGCCAAACTTATATTTAGCCATCTTCCGTCCCTCTTTCATAATTTCTCATGGAGAACAGTGATATCTATTAAACTGAAGCTGGATATGAAAGTAATTATTATTTTTGGCTTGGGTAATGTGTTCAGGATTATAGCAGAGAAATCATTTTTTAGACAGTTGCATGATAAACATTTAATCTGTATTTTAAAAGGCTGCTACTAAAATCAGCTGTAAACTCCGTCCTTAATCGCTCAGATATAAATGAAATTGCAGTACAATATTCTGTTAAAGCTGCATGCAGGATGGTTAACTCAGCAGGTAACCCAGAGAGCTGCCACCCAGTAGTTAAAGAACACACATACATTCAAACAGTAAACGATTCACCTTGAATCTTTGCACTTCATTCAGCATTAAGTGAATCACTAAATACTCTGTATTTACATCGTAGTTACTTAGTAAATGCAGGTGTACGTCTACAAAATTACAAAGTTATTGTGCATAGTTACAATCATATATGTAAGTACACACATGTATCAGATAAAGGTTAGAGTTATATAGTGCAAAAAGATTTACATGTTAAGTACATTGTAACTATGCGTAGGTGCACATGTGTTTACTAAGTAACTACTATGTAAATACACAGTAATTAGAGACACTTAATGTAAAGTGTTACCAAGTTTCTAGCATTAAAAAAAAAAAAAAAAAAAGAATTGGAAGGTCATGAGACTGGTACATCCGCTGTGTTATTAGCTTATGATATATTCATCTGTGCGTAAAACAGTGTGGCATTTAACACAGAAAAGGAAAACATCATCTGGACTACTTATGAAGTTGAGAGTTTTGCAATTGTATAAATAGCAGCATGGCTGGAGTGTTTTTCTGTCTCAATCTGCCTGTTCTCACAATGATGAATGCTATTTACAGGGAGAAGGAAATATAAAGAATGCCCAAAACGAAGCACCTGGCCCGTCCCAGGCAAAGACAGAGTGTGTGGAGATTGCAATCTAACAGGACCATCGATCTGGGGTATTACCATTGCGTCTGTGGATACAGCAGTGGAGAGGACTCTTACTTTAAAATAGGCCAGGAAGAGAAGCTGAGTGAATGTGTGCGGTCAATGCTTGAACACAACGACAGCAAGTTCACATCCTCGACAATCCTTTCAATCTCGCATGTGTTCTCTGATTTCCTTTACATTTTATTTTGACAGGTGAATTTTAATTGCCACCCCAAAACGTGTGTAATAGCTTGTAATGGGGTCTCATTACATGAACAGCTTAGATAAGCTATTTTTTGTTTATGCAGATACCACAGAAGATGGCTTTGCCTTTCCTTCCACTGGTTGGCTTTGAAGCATGTTAGCATTAAATAGAAAACGAAGAACTACTGTAGGTTTTAAACCAAAAGGAATGTCTTCCTCGGGTCTACTGATCTATATTGAACCATCATTGTAATATGATTGCATTTTAATTTACAGTGGTCACAGATATAGTGATCCACCCATAGAATTAATCAAATGACTTTGTAGTACTGATTCAAATGACACTACTGCACATGCAGTACCCTTGAAAATGAAACCATAAACAAAATTAAAGATTCACCCTCAACCAAAATTAACAACCAGCTCAGAAAAATACACTGAGTACTGTGCCGTCAATCATTGTGAAAAATGTCTATCTCAAGGAACAAGAATGAAAAAAGAAGGTAGGTCAGTCGTATAAAGACACACTGCGGAATACAATCAAAAAAATAATAATAATTTATTTGTAGCTGTGGTAGTGAAAGTGTCATGGCAATAGCCCAGATTCCATGCACACTTTGTTCCTGTATACACAGGCACATTATTTGTCTGTAACTTGTCTCGAGGGGTACTGCCATGCTGCTAGATACTTATTCAGCCATGTGACACACTTGAAAAGCGAGATAAAATATAATCAGATATAGAAAATGTACTTCCCTGATCTCAGCTGTAATGTCTTGTCAGTCTGTCATATAAGCTCTTGCATTTATATTTCCTTACAGAAAACCATTGAATTTTGGAACAAGAAGCAAAACAGTCTCGCTTCACTGGCTAAAGCTATGGAGAGGTGAGACTGGCAATCTCTTATTTTACTTTATTTTATTAAATAATAATAAAAACAAACTCACTTTGGGTGTCTTTCACAATTGGACTATTTCTGTTTTAATCAGTTTGCTTTTTATTTATTAATTCATTAATTTTTTTCATCCCAACACCTGTATTTTGTAACTGGATTCACAGGTTAAAAAACGTATCTCGTCGGCTGCTGTTCATTTCCATTTTAACCAGACCTGCTGGATACCCTTGTAATCAGATCCTCAGGTTCACACGTAATGGCTAAACTGTGGTCTGAGACGACTTGACTAATCTGCAGTGCAATTATAGATAAGAGCATTAATGAAATAAAAAAAAGGAATTGCAGCGCCAGTAATTTGCCTTTTTTCTATACACACCTGCAATGAGACAAGGCACAGCCTGGGTAGACAAGTCATTAGGGGAAATTATGTCTACAAAATTTAATTAAGACTTGAAATGAGGTCAGTGTAGGAAGGACAATCATATTCAAAGGAACCTTAAATGTATGTTGCTAAAAGATTTAGTGTCATTATTTCTACAGCCTGTATTAAAACCCAGGCTGTGGTAATTCTTACTGGAGGATTTCCTAATTGTTTCCATCAATCATATTTCCGTGTGGGACTTTGTGCTCCTTGGAGGATGGAAACTTGACAACAACAGCGAGCGGATCCCTACTTTTAAAACATTTCTATTTTCATTGGTATTAAAACCACAACTAGAAATAGACCGTCCTTAACGTTAATTCATTGATCTCTTTAAATGTTATCTGGATTGAACCTGGGAAATAACAGAGCTTTGTAGCACCATGACAGAACTGCTAAGCAACCTTTGCTTTTACTTACATTGTCCAACTTCTTCCGACATTGTTCTTTTGATTTTGTTTTGTAAATTAGGAACTCCCAGCTGTCAAGTATAGATTAGTGTTGTGTAATATGATCCCTGATCTGCCCACAGCATTTCTACTTTTGATAAGAATGAGATCTGTGAGTAGTTTTATTTATTTATTTTTTTTAAATAAAATAATTTAAAAAATCCCGCAGATGGTGATGATGTATGTAGTTGTGGTTGTTTATGGGCATAACCATTGCTTTTTCATTTGCTTGCTTTGTTTGTTTTTTTGGCATGGTTAGCATAGGAGCTAGATAATCCAATCGATAATCTAAGATTTAGCCAGTTACACTGGAAGTCTGCACAGTACAATATGAAGTAGAGTAGTTCCAGTGCTTAGTTATTGCCAGTCCCACTTTTATATACACTCTGCTAACTCTACATTTCACAGTCAATAGATTCATGTTTCATCAAATCTATAGAATCTTGGGCTTGACTTTTATTCACAGCCATTGGCTTGCCCTCGACTAAGAGTCCTGTCTGCTTCTAGCTTCAGTCAATAGAATGCAGGTCAATTCACAGTCCTGGAGAGCTGCTCAGATTTGGCACAAGGACATATTTAGGCATGAAACGAATCTCCCACCATTATCAGTCTTTATTAAGGGCGATATATATTCTAAATCAATACACTGATGAAGGTGCTAGCCAAGACATAAGGACATAAAAACAGAAGAAAATGTACGAACGAGTGGTCATTTGGCCCATCTAAGCTCGTCTGGTTCTTAGTAGCTGATTGAGCTCAGAAATTGGTCAAGTTGAGTCTTAAACGATCCAATTGTTTCAACAACATGACTAGGCAGCCTGTTCCATTCACTCACCACTGTCTGTGTGAAGGAATATTCTTCCCTCTGACCTAAGTTTATCAGCATGCAATTGCTTGACTCAGTTTACTATATCTTACCTAACAATGCATGATACAGCTGATTTGGGGTCACTTTGGTACTGGCACAGGCAGTTAAAAGGGTCAAACAATCAGAAATATTGCAATTAATTTGATCTTACGTTATGCGGCAGAAAAAAAAAAGTTTAACCTTAAATAAAAAAAGAAAATGTTTTACAGCAAAAAAAAATGTACAACATTAGATAAATAAAATGAAAGGTTAAGAGAAAAGAAAAGGCAATTTTGCTCAGGTTGTTGCATTTGTGTTCTTTAAAGGTTACTTCTCTTTTCTGCTACATGCATCTTGAAAGTACAGAGGTGCCTGTTTCTCATGTTAATGCTTAAATAAATAAAAAAAAAAAAAAAAAAGCAACTCAGAAGCAGGTGTAACCCTGGCTAAATGTCTTGCAGTGACATTGTATTTATTGTATGCATTAAAAGCTTTTAAACAGAATGCTTCTCAATAACCCAGGTTTCATCTTAATCAAGGTCCTTGTGGCAGACTCGTCAATTTGTACCCTGCTGGAACATTTGATTGCATTATGTTTTTAACCAATAACAAGAATAATTTCCACTGATCAATTTAGCCTCACACTAAAGAGACATGAACATAAGTTAACCCCCACAGAGAATATCTGGTCTGTAGGGATGGTTTCTGAATGAAGAACATGCTTTCAGTAACAGCCCTGTGGACAAATCCTATAACTTGTCCCTGTCTCCAGAGTGTTCAAAGGCACACTAGGTTAAGAAAGTAATAAGAAGCGTCAAGATGACAGATGGAACTGTAAAATATTTATGTGTAACGGTTTATTTTGGACAGCTCAAAGCTTGCAAACCACAAGTATCCAACCGATGATTTATAAATTGCCTAGTAATTAGCTACACGGTTTGCCCATAATGCATAACAGGAGCTATCTGCGGTATTGGGTATTAATTCGGGTTCCTCTAGTTGTTAGTTTAAAAGGGTGCTCAGCTAACTTCACAGAGACAAGTGAGATTGCAGCAGACGCAGGTTATTAAAAAACAGTCACTTCTCATGGGATTTTCATGTTTTTTGGAAATGGAAGAAATAACTCAGCTGCAGAGAACTTGCGCATGAATGACTCTCTGCACCCTCTTTCAGGTTCTTACGGAAAGGTTATGATGATGCATCACACCACAGCGTGAGTCAAGAAGACAGAATTACCAAGTAATACCTCCATCGGTGAAACAAATCATTACTCTGATGAACACATTAGCTGAAATGTTCCTCTACTTGAACGACATTATTATGTTTTGTTTTTTTCGGTTTATTTTATATATATTTTGGTAATGTTGGTAATGCATAAAGCTGTCAACAACACAGTTTGTTGCTATTGGAAATCTCTGCTTGAGAGAGAAGACCACGAACGGAATGCTTAAAGTTATGGGAACACATTGAGAAAAAAAAAGAAAACAAAGCAATCTGGACATTTCAGCTTTTGTATGTTCTCAGTGAGCCACTGTAGGAATATGGGATAATAAAAATTATATATCATAAATCAAGAGAGCTTAACAGTTAGACATTTTCCTCCTTGCTAAAAGAGATCATTGATTTCTCATTAATTCTCAATCCATGTATACCAGGATGTCAAGGATCAAGATAAGAGTGCAGAATGAAGCTTACTCACAGCAGACCACTTATCTAATTACGAGCTATTACCGTGGCACAGTGTATCTCCACAATTCAGCATTCTGGGGATCTTTAAGTTGTGTATTGCTCAACACACTAACCAGCAAGCATGTTGAGTTGGATGTTCTGTTTTATCCATAATGATTAAACAGTCAATAGTGCTGAATTAAGAAATACTTAAAGATTGTAGTTTACTTTTCTATTTCTTAATGGTTCTGTTTTAATCGGATCTTAGATGTACTGGACTTCTTCTATTTTGCATGCATGCCCAGCTTCAATTCTCCTACACTGACACCAGCACTTTAATAAGCACTAACAAGACAGCACTATGACAACCGAATCAATAACAGAAAAATAAAACACTATTATTAATCACCGCAGTGTTTATTAGCAACTTCAAATAAGTTATTAAAAAAACTCCAGGCACACTACCATTACAGCAGTGGACGGTGGCTGGAATATATAGATTTACCAAGGCTTGACCTTACAGGACAAAATACAGCATGTGCAAGTCTCACGTTTCAATAAGTCTGCAGTCTACAGCTAAACAACTCATTTTACCCTCACCAAACGGCCTTGAAGTGCATTGCAGTGACACTACAATACTACAGGGGATAACAGGTGTTCCGTCAGTATCTATAACATTGTTATAATCTACAGTATTGTCCAATACTGTTTTCTCAGACTGGCTGAACCTGGCCCTGTGATCAATTCCAAATCACTGCTGTTGTACTAAAATGAAACAGCACAGCATAAGGGCAACTAAAACCATATGAAGTACAGTAGCATGCACATTTATTAGAAGTTTTTTTGGCAGGGTTAACCAGTTAAAAATATGTTTCTCAGAATGCGCTCTACTTCTGAACCCACAGCTGCAAAGAGATCTCCAGATTGGTGACCAAACTCTAAACAGGGCGCTTCCCCTCAGAACTCACTGCTCCGATTCACACTGAAGGCACCATGTGTTCAATGAATCATTCACCTCAGTGCAATGACATGAAGTTTGATTATATTAAACGAGACGAATGGAAATCGGAATGGAAGCCTTTACACGTCAAAAGCTGCATATTATTAATGACCTGCTTTCTTACCACGCCACCAATTACGAGCGTGTTTGAATTGCATGAAACCCAGTTTATTTAGTAAGGCAGAAACATGGGTAAAATGTTTTTTGTAGGCAAGATTACAAAACAATCAGATTTCGTTTGTGAGCACTCAAATATAGTAGAGCGTCCCACCTCCCTTGTCGCAACCCAGTGAATACGGCACCTGCACTAGTTTGCTTTTACTGGTAATTGGCTGGATTATATATTTTTTCCAAACCAAGAGGTAACAAACCAAGTGGACAAACCTCATGGCTAATGTCTTCAGCAATGCTGTGTTGTTCTGCAGCAAGTATTCCCTAAGTAGCAGGGCTGTTAGGGTACTGTACCGCATTTTTAATGGGTTTGAAACCCTCCAGAACAGACAGACCCTATGTGTGGCCTTCCAGTATACGAGTGAATCACAGGAAAAAAGTGTGGGCAAAGTTTCAATCATTCACTCTCTCCTCAGCTCAATGAACAAACAAGCACTAAGTGTTTTCAAAGCTGAAACACGGTTAGTTCCAGCGTGCCAGATAGTCATATTGTATCCAGAGGAAGCGTAAAGTCAGATTAGTTCAATTGCTGTGGTTTAAATGGAGTCCAGTGGACACAGGCTGAGCATTTGATTTATGCAGTACAACGCTCACTTAAATTCATATCCAATACATCAAACAATTCAATTACAGGTACATGGGAACCCTAGTTGTTTATATAGTGCAGATTTGAAACCTCTTAAATTAATGACGATCCTTAATTCTCTTGGTAATTTGTTCCAGTTCACTGCTGCTCCATATTAAAAAAAGACCTCTCCCCAAAGACTTCATAATATTAAGGGCTGCAACCAACTAATTACAGGATCATAGTATATATCCAGCCAGGACAGCCAGGACCTTGAGAGTGCATTTGAGATGCATCGAGAAGATCCTCCATGAACCCACACCAGTGCTGTGTCGGGTGCCCTCCCAGAGATTAGTTCACTAATTACTGCTTAATTTCTGCTAATAATTAGTGGCCTCATTATTCTGTCCAGTGATAATGATCAAGCTGTATAAGTGTGACTTTCTGATTACTGGAATCAATAAAGGAAACTTGAGAAATTCTGCTTAAATCCTTGTGGTATGCTCTCCTTCACACACAAATGCATACGTAGGTCAAGTGACCAATTGCTGCCATGCACCTACTGGTACATATGCATGTAGTTAATGGTAAGTTGCAGTAGTATATTATTTTCACGTTGTCAACAGTAACTCTACAAAACTGGTCTTTAAGAGTCTGGTTAGTTAGGAGCAGGACTGGAAAAGCAAAGCTGTGCTGTGTACAGAGAATAGCAGGCTTTGGAATAATAACAGAAGAGGATGAGCTGTGCTGTCATTCCAGTTCTAACGCCACATCTTCTGCTGACACTAATGAAGGATTCTAGAACGTCTGTGTGGTTGAGCTCTAAAGGGAAACGTGGGGGAACTGCTGAGCCACCTTTAATTAAAAAAGCATATCATCTCTCCTTGGGGTCCTTTGGGGACCACAAATTGTGTATACCCTGCTGAGATAGGAAAAACGCATCAGGACATGAAACAAAGACGCCTGGCCACCCAGCAACTGTGCTGATCTCCTCCAAATGATAAGGGGTGTCCTTCCATAGCCTCTATAGATGTTAATTATCTCATTTAAATCATCCTTTCCGATGTGTTTTAATTAACTCCTTTGGAGCTTCAGCATTTGCGATTAAAATGAATGGATGCAGCCTTTATTTCGCTTCTTCATTTTTCTTTATTATTTGAAGGTGAAAGCAGAGGGCTTATGCACAGCCACTTTGACTATTATAGCTCCTAATCAGCCTTGTCATCTTAATGGAATAACTCCAATGGCAGGGATCCAATATGTTTTTCCATTAATACATGCAGACTAATCAGAATGTGTCTCTGTCTGTAGGGATCGCAGGTTTCAAGTTTGTAGACTTGGGACAAGAAGCAGGGCATGCCAGTGAGGACAAACAGGATTAAAAGTATGCAAATGGTGCATTCATTGAGCATTTTACTGTGCAAAGAGTCATAGCTTATCCACTGTAATTACTCATAATGTGCTACTAATTGAAAAATGGTTTTATTTTCTAAATACAAAGTAAAAAATGTTGGTGGTCCCTAGCGTCTCTTATGCTTTTTAGGAGATTTCT